>NC_134503.1:6259350-6359350 GCF_040206685.1 Ascaphus truei
GCCTTTCACGCCCCCCCCCCTGCCTTTCACGCCCCCCCCCCCTGCCTTTCACGCCCCCCCCCTGCCTTTCACGCCCCCCCCCGCCTTTCACGCCCCCCCCCCGCCTTTCACGCCCCCCCTGCCTTTCACGCCCCCCCCCCTGCCTTTCACGCCCCCCCCCTGCCTTTCACGCCCCCCCCTGCCTTTCACGCCCCCCCCCCTGCCTTTCACGCCCCCCCCCCTGCCTTTCACGCCCCCCCCCTGCCTTTCACGCCCCCCCGCCTTTCACGCCCCCCCCCCTGCCTTTCACGCCCCCCCCCTGCCTTTCACGCCCCCCCCTGCCTTTCACGCCCCCCCCTGCCTTTCACGCCCCCCCCTGCCTTTCACGCCCCCCCCTGCCTTTCACGCCCCCCCCCCTGCCTTTCACACACCCCCTCACGGCCTCCGGGCAACGCCGGGTATATCAGCTAGTATATAATAAACACACAGATACCCAACAAGCTCTGAGAAACACCACACACACACACCACACACACACACACCACACACACACACAATAAATAGATGATACCGTTCTGTGGCTAACGAAAGGCTTTTATTTATTTTTCATTATTGAAGCTCGGCTAACACGGTACTGATATATACATAGATATATATATATATATATATATATCTATGCATATATGTACTGTATATGTATATAAGTGTCCAAAGGAGTGCAAGTGGGCATGGCTTAAATGTATACAACAGAAAACAAAGATGCCCAAAGCTACATCCAAAGTGACAAAAAAATATACACAGTGCAATACCTATATATTCTCTTGAAAAAAATTAATTTAGTTCAACTCTTTGGCCAAAGTGTCTTAAGCCTGCTGCCAGTTTCAAGGCATGACCGTAGCAGGTCCTAACACTCCCTGAGTTGAAATTCTTATTTACCTGCATAATTACAGGACGAATGATCAGCACTGGATCTGTCATAACCTGGCAAAATGATACAGACCTGCCAACTTGGAAAGTGGGGAGGGGCGAGCTTAAACCTTGGGGGGGGGGGCAACTAACCTCCCAAAAACAGCTGCACACAGTTTATAAACACACAGACTCCCAACAAGCTCTGAGAAACCCCAAACATTACCACATTTTCTATGTGTGTGTGTGTGTGTGTGTGTGTGTGTGTGTGTGTGTGTGTGTGTGTGTGTGTGTGTGTGTGTGTGTGTGTGATGTGTGTGTGTGTGTGATGTGTGTGTGTGATGTGTGTGTGTGTGTGATGTGTGTGTGTGTGTGATGTGTGTGTGTGTGTGATGTGTGTGTGTGTGTGATGTGTGTGTGTGTGTGATGTGTGTGTGTGTGATGTGTGTGTGTGTGATGTGTGTGTGGGATGTGTGTGTGGGATGTGTGTGTGGGATGTGTGTGTGGGATGTGTGTGTGGGATGTGTGTGTGGGATGTGTGTGTAAAAAGAAAAGGAAAAATTAAGTAGCGTCACTTGTGAACCAGTGAGATATATATATATATATATATATATAAATATATCAATCAATAAAATTATACGTTATAATACATATGAATAGTGTAAGAAAAATATTAATCTAAAGAAATTTGTGCCTTCAACAGTGATATTACACGTGAAACAATAATAATAATAAATATAGAATAAAACAAAACATATGCAAAAAGTCCAACCCTTAGTTGAGTCCTGAATAGTTCAAAATAGGAACAAATAGAAAGTCCAGGGATCCAAGGCTGCTCTCAGATGGAAAAACCAGTTCCAGCAGAAATCTATAGAAACAAAAAAACAGAGAGCGCACGTCCCATAGCGTAAAAAAGTACATTTAATATAAAAATAAATAAATAAATAAATAAACAGAAAGGGATTAAGAACACTCACAAAATTAATCGTTTTTCAAGCGATTTGTGATATAATCACCACCAGCACGGTAACACCGTCCTGGGTCACACCAACAGATCGATAATCCTATCCAGTTCACCGGTAGGAACTCATCTTCTGATGGACAGTTATCCGTGTCTCGGCTTGTAATGCGACCAACGAGCAATGCAGCCTCAATCCAGCTCCATGCACGCTCCGGCCGTAAAGCGTGCACTTGCGTGATGACGTAACGTCGCAATTACGTACCCAGACGCGTGTTGTCACATTGCGGTGACTTTTTTCCCCAAAAAAAGTCACCGCAGTGTGACGAAACGCGTCAGTGTCAGCTGGATTGAGGCTGCATTGAGGCATATATATATATATATATATATATATATATATATATATATATATATTACAGTGGTTGACAAATCACCAAAAAATCTACTCGCCACACAAAAAAAATATACTCGCCACCTAGTACCAAACGTGTGCTGCTTGGGCCAATATTTACTCGCCCAGGGGTTAAATCCACTCGCCCGGGGCGAGCAAATGTATAGGTTTGTCGAACACTGTGTGTATATATATATATATATATATATATATATATATATATATATATATATATATATATATATATATATATATATATATATATATATATATATATATATATATATATATATATCACAGTGTATTTTTGTCACATTGGAAGTAGCTCTGGGCATCTTTGTTTGTTTGTTGTTGTACTGTATATAAGGCATCAGTGCAGGAAGAGTCTAAGCATGAACCACCTTTGTTTCCATAGTCCAAGAGCTTGCATGGCATTGCTACCAAGGAGGAGGAGCAGTTTAGTGGCGAAGTCTCTAGCTCTGCAGTAGATGAAACAGATCTCAACTCCCAGTGTCTGCTCAGAAGCAAGCACGAACATTTAGACTGCAAGCTCTTAAGGGTGGGGGATCCGAGCCTGTAAAATTCTGCACACAGCACTGGGTCCAAGGTCAATACTATATTCAAAATGGTGGCTGTCTGGCTGACCTGTTCTAAAGAGCGGGGAAACTTTCAGGCGAGGAGACTTCAGCTTGTGCAGCCAACACAACATAGTCAAACAAATTCCTCAGCTCTCCTCTAGGACAGAGATACAAAGCAAAGCTTTACTCACACGCTCATAATGCAATTCTCCATTTAATGTGACAGCCAAGAACAGTGTAAACACAACGTTTCAGGTCCCACATGGACCTAGCATCACCTGATCCACCTGATGAGAGATCCATGTGGGATGAGATCAGATGCATTGTAAGGAACAACAACCCTCTCTAATAGCACCTCTGGGATCAGATGCATTGTAAGGAACCCCAACCCTCCCTAATAGCGCGTCTGAGCTCAGATGCATTGTAAGGAACCCCAACCCTCCCTAATAGCGCGTCTGAGATCAGATGCATTGTAAATTCTACTGTATTTGCTACAATTTTAAAGTGACCTGAAAATTACAGGGAACGCTTTCGGGATGCCCGAGGAAACCAACGGTTCCTAGGAACCCAGGTTGAAAAACACTGGCCTAACCTTTATACAATTAGCCTCATCAGGGAGCCAGTTATCCTTTTTTGAAAAAGGATTGAAACAGCCTAGGATCTTCTAGCTTCCGCTCGGCATGGAATTTCAGACGGCTTCCATTCATTCTGCCAGTGTTTGGGTGAAGCCAGATAGACATTCCCTAAGGTTGTAGCTAATGGCTATGGCACAATGAATGATCAGCGAACGAAGCATTGTAACCCATTTAAACATGATGTCTTCTTTGCCCAATGATTTTCTAATTATGCTCTCCGCCAGGGGAGCAGAGGAGGCTGAGAGAAGTGCTTGGCTTCAGCAGCATCGGCACAGGATGTTAATACTGCACATTTACACAGTGCCTAGAAGGCATGGAGATTTAAAAATATCAGTCACGCCCCGAAAACTACTTGTATTCACTCGAAAATCAGAGAAGTGGCGACAGCGGTGATAATGAAAAGTTTAATAATAGTGCGTTCATGCCGGCTTCACATAATTACACGTGCCAGTGTGACACGACCTGCAGCTACATTCAACACTTCTGCACCCGCAATTGGGGAAGGAGCGATGGAAGTGGCTTATGAGATTTTGTATTCGTGGTATGGTAAAAAAAAAAATTTAAAAAATAAATAAATAAAACTGGAGCAGAACAGATGTTAAAAGCATCCCTGTAATTCAGAAAAGCTTTGTCACGAGACACACGTGTGTATCTTACTTCTTTAGTTACAAATTAATAGTATTTCTCACTTTATGCCCCACACCTCTGGAATGCCCTTCCCCTCAGTACCCGACTAGCCCCCTCTCTATCCACCTTCAAGATCCACCTTAAGACACACTTGCTTAAAGAAGCATACGAGTAACACTGTGGCTAATACAATACACGATACATAAAGCTTGGCCCCCTGCAGACGCACTTACCTGAACGCCCTCCTACTGTGTCTGTATGTTCTCCCCACCAATTAGATTGTAAGCTCCCCGGAGCAGAGACTCCTCTTCCGAAATGTTACATTTATGTCTGAAGCACTTATTCCCATGATCTGTTATTTGTTATTTATATGATTGTCACGTGTATTACTAATGTGAAGCGCTATGTACATTAATGGCGCTAAATAAATAAAGACATACATACATACATACATACATACATACATACATACATACATACATACATACATACATACAGTATAGACATTTGCCAAACACAAACCGAGGCAGATCGCGAAGATTTGGCCAACGTAGCCTGCCCATTTTCCCAAGTTGCTATAATAACCTTCACAGTCAAATTGAAAGGTTTCTAGGAGATGCCCCATCTCCTTGTCACTCACAGGAAATGTTGGGTCATTTATTTCATGATACTCTCTCTTTATGATGCCAGCCACAAAACATTTTAACATCTCTTCTTTGCACCACCGGTGTTTTGTTTGTTTTTCTGCAAACGTGTCGTTCCCCCCCATGTAATATTGTATAAAGCAGGGGTGGCCAACTCCAGTCCTCGTGCCACCAACAGGTCTGGTTTTTAGGATATCCCTGCTTCAGCATAGGTGGTGCAGCCAAAAAAACTGAGCCACTAGCAGTCCAAGCTGCCTGTTTATTTTTTTATTTTTCCCTTCAATATGTGCATCAATAAAACCCGCACAATAAGTAATTAGCCAAATTGCCGATCAATTCATTCTCCTGTGATCGATAAGCAAAGATTTGGCTCAGGGTGGGGTGCTGTCCATGCAGTAGAAGAGGACCAAAGATGCAAAGTTCTGTGGGGAAGATCATGTGACCAGGTAGTCACTAGATACAATTGATGCACTGCTAGAGAGGGCAGGGCTCAAAATGGGGTGTGCCAGAGCCAGCTTCAGAAGAGGAATGGGGTGTGACTAAATGGTTGCTATAGAAACAAAAATGCTTGTTACATTGTAATAAATTAAATGTAATTCAGATTTTTTTTTTTTAAATGCTACAAGTATTTTTTCATAGTACAGAACTGATTTATACATATAAAAAAAACACGTGTAGGATATTGCTTGGGTCTGCAGCTCTAACATCTGACCTTTTGGTGGCCCTTGTGGAGTGTGCCACTCCTGGTCTATAGGTATGTGCTCTGCGTTGATCCTAAAAACAGCCCCACTATTTTGCTGTAGTACTGCTATAGTTCAGTATTTACAGCCAATCACAAAGAAGTCTCTGGCAGCCCCAGGGGTGAAGTCACAGTAATCTATAGAGTGGTTCTCAAGATCTGCGCCACTAGTCACCTCGAAGGTTTCAGCGGTGGTCCCCAAAGCGCCTCAAAGCCAACATCAGGCAGCTCTCTCCTTTAGTGTGAGCATATACCAAGTGTATTATTTTTACATTAGTGGTGTTCCAGTTATGTTGCATTCGCCCACATACAAAAAATGAAGAGCCAGTCTGGTGGTCCTCCAAAACCGTTATTAACTCTGAAGTGGTCCGTGGTAGAATGGAGTTTGAGAATTTCCTGATTTATGGCGTGCTGCTTTAAAACAAACCTTATAAAACAGGAATCCACATGAAAAGTGAAGGTTTCAGGGGCTCTCACTGGCATAAAATGTGGCGTTGGCACCAGTGTGGCGTTGGCACGCGGGTTTCCCTTCACGCCATGCTGCTCTTCATCGTACACGACGCACGGTGATCCCATTTACTACAGTAATCTGCACCGAGTGACACCACAATATCAACAAGCCACCCTTAATCTGTCCGCGTGATTTAACAGTTTTGCCGGATGCCAAGACGGCCTGCTGCTGCTGCAGGTTTCTCGGCCAGCATCGCGCTGTGGTATGAGCACGAGATGCTTAGGGGACGTTTGCAGACAGAGATGTAATCCTGCCAACAGCAGAGATAGAGAGCGCTGTTAGTGGTGATAAAAGTCACTTTGTCAAAATCATAGCGTTATGATACCTGCTCTATAAACGTCATGTTCTTTATCTCGGAGGGTGAGCCGGCATACCGGTTATTGGGTGGTGGGGGGGGGGAGGGGTTGTACACCTGGTTTGCTGAACATGGAATGTCTTCTTCATGTTGTAGTTCAGAGCGGATATTCAACATGTATTTCAAGGTCACCTGATTGATGCAGAATAGCAAAAGCTACACATTAACCGACACAGCCATTCATTTGGATCTGCAAATCGCCACCTTCAAGACAATTCTGAAAACCCACCTCTTAAATGAAGCATCCTAATAGCCTGGACTCGTGGCTACTGCTCCAGTTATTCCTGCCAAGCACTGCCATCTACTTACTCCCTCACCTGTAAGTCTCCCAACATACCACTTAGATTATAAGCTCTCCAGGGCAGGGATTTCCTTTCCTATTGTCTGACTTTGCTGCGCTTATTGTATTATATTTCCCTGTACAGTATGCTCTTTGTAATGTACAGAGTACACTGTGGGTGCTATATATAAATAAAGATATACATCAGCAGGTATCCCTAATTACTTTGGCCCATCTGTGTCTACAGTGGAATTATATTCCAAATACTCAGCGACTATCTACTGAACACATTTCTAAAACCTACAGTGCCTCCTTTATATCACTGCGGTGCCTGGTGTTCATTCCTGATCATTTCTATACATAAGCAACAGGAATAAAAAAGGGGTTCATCCAAGAAGCGAATTAAAAAAGCCTGCCCTCGAATAAGCACATAACCGAAAGTTGGATAACCGAGACTCAACTGTACCTCTGACCGGCTTGGTGGGGCACAGGATTTCCCCGAGCTGGGAGAGAGCAGGGCTGTTGCCAGCAGGCTGGGCAGCTTCCTCCAACCTGATGGGCGGCTGCTGGGTAATGCATCAAAATCAGGAGGAGGTGTCTGGATCCTGCGAGTGGGGCCAAGGAGAGGAGGAAACAGCAGAGAACGAGGTGCGTGTGTCTCGAGCGTGTCGCACCTGTCACCATTAAGTCCAGTATTTTTGGAGAAGCCACCCGGCAGCCCTAGGTGTAACACAGTGGTAATGCCGCTGCCTTTGAAGTAGGAGGACATGGTTCACATCCCTGTGCCAGCTCTCCTGGAGACTGAGGGCAAGTCGCCACTCCTTACAGTCAGCTGAACGACTTCAATCTGTTAGTAGAAAAATCTCTGTTTCAAAGTGCTTACAATGCCGTGTCTTCGCATGGGACGCAAAGTGAAATAAAGGGACTTGCCGAAGTTAGAAAACCCGGCGTACGAGTCTCCGAGGCCTTAGTCAGTATCAGTGGTTTTCCAACAAAGGGTCCTATAAAGAAATTATTCTAACAGAAACCTCCCTAGCCTATAAACCTAATGTTGTTGCATACAAACACAATTTTTTTTCATTATTATTTTTTTTTTTTAATTTCATTTATTTATTTTGTTTAATTCATGTTGTGGCGATATTACTTTTCAAACAGACAACAGGACTTCGGAACCCAGGACAGAAACGGCTTAAATGGCGGTCCTACGCATTGCTGGGCAATAGCAACGTCTGCACAATATGGATACTTGTTGTCCGCGGACTCCCCACAAAAGGCAGCACTTTGGGCGTGGAGGGGGGGGGAAGCTTTGCTGGCCAATCTCACTTTGCCGTTTCATTATCCAAAACAAGCCACAGTTAACCCGACAGTAGGAGACCTGGCAGGTAAAGGGTGTGCACACGCAGGGGAATATTTCTTCTGCAATCTGTGCGCGATTGATGTATTTATGCCACAAGGACAGGAAAACAAATCATACCGCAAGCAATAAAGAAGGGAGAACATGACAGGGTAGAAGGCATTATTACAACAGAACCAACACAGATCAATAGCGCATCAAACATGGAGCTCGTCCTGCACAGCTCCAAGGAGCTGCCTCGGCAAACCGTTATATTTTACCAAGACACAAGAGTGGTGTGAACGCAATTTGCTTTCACTTGCAAGAAGAAATCTTTTTTTTTTAAATGAGAAAATACCAGGCAAGAATCGCTGGCTTTTTCAAGGCCTATTGCACCGACACGTGGGAGAAAATGGAGTGGGTCAGGTTCTTAGTAACAAGCACATCACCAAATACCAGGTACAATGCTGGGCATGGCTGTTGGATAACACTGTTAAGTTATTCTCCATAGCAGTGGCATGGGTCATTAGGCTGCGGCCCCGCTGCCTGCGCTGCACGTGCGCCTGCGAGGCTGGCGGCACGTGCAGCCGAATTCCCCGGTCTGCAGTGAGCTGCAGGGGGTGGTGCGTGACGGGGGAGTGACAGGGGCGTGGCCATGACATCATCCGGCAGGTTCGCCCTAATTGGCTGAACCGTGGGGGGGCGTGGCCTTGCGCTCCGTCGCCCGTGTCCATCTCAATTTTCGGGTCTAGTAGAAAAACGCACCGCGGCGGCCCCGCCTCCATTGAGAGGCAGCTCTCGTCCCCGCAGTAGCCAGTGGGGACCAAGCTTTACAAGCATGTTTAAGTTGTAGACTTTATGTCCTCCACAGCAGTGGATAGATCGAAGTAGGATGCTGTGGATAAGAGTCACACATAACCATACATACCATATCTATATACCGTCTACGAGTTATTTAGTTAGGTCAATCATTACGTAGCACATCTTTAATAGAGACGCCAATGAATAGGTCACGGGCAAACGAGCAGACACTTGTTGCATTACTGACAGCTACGGGCCGTCTATTATGCATTGTCTTGTGTTGTGTTGATAACATTGCAGTGTGAGAACAATGCACTATATTAGTGGGGTGGGAAAGACAATGGGAGTCTTGTAACTGTAGGTCAGGATGAAGAATTATTTTGAAGAAAATTCCAGTTTTGAGACCGTGCGCCAGGAATGAAGTTCAATGAACCCACAGGAAAAAGTTGCTATAGATCAGGGGAGTTTAAGCACACATCGCCACTTGATTTATTATAGCCAATAGGCAAGCATTCATCTCCAGCAGATACAACTTGAATCATATGAATACGGACAGTTACGCCAGGGGTGCTCAATGCCAGTCTGCAAGCCCCCCTCCCCCGCCACCCCCCCCCCCCCCCGCAACAGGTCAGGTTTTCAGGATATGCCAGCTTCAGCACAGGTGGCTCAATCAGAGTCTCAGTCAAAGACCGAGCCACCTGTGCTGAAGCTAGGACCAATTGAGCCACCTGTGCTGAAGCGAGGACCAATTGAGACACCTGTGCTGAAGCTGGGATATCCTGAAAGCCTGACCTGTTAGGGGAGGGGGCCTTGAGGACTGGAGTTGAGCACGCTCGAGCTACGCCCCCCCAAAAGGCCAAAGATTTAAAGTTTTCTTTTGCTGCCACTTTAAAAGGCTCTCGTGGGTTTACCGTAGCTCAGAGAATACCGGATGAGCTGCTTGATAATGAAACTTATTGGACACAGATCTCCTTCTTATTAGCACAATCACAGCCTTGTACAAACACCTCGCTCCGTGCCCTCCAAATGCAAACAGTGTTTTAATTTTTAATTAGTCTGCTCTCTGTGCTCCTATTCATGAGAGGAGCAGGGACGTGGATGTGAGGATTACCCCTTCATTACAGCTGATCGCAGAGCTATTCCAGGAATATTGCTAGTTAATACTTTGCAATAAGAGAAGCAGGTTGGTGGCAAACTCTCTAGGCTCTTTGTAGTTCAATAAAGAATTCACCAGTGGTTTTATACAGCTGAATATTCAATATATGTGGGTTACTTACTGTGGTTAAGGGTACATTTGTATCCACACCATAACAGATATGCTACTGGTGTTCGGGTGGGATTGCAGGAGGCATGGGAGCCAACAATCGCAAAGTGATGTCCTATGTTACTCTGGAGTACAAGATACACTCCAGTAGAGAACAAACAAAAAAGAGCAAAGGAGCTCAGCAAAAAAGAGATGAGAACCGGAGGCAGGATAAAGGACAAAAAAACAAACAAAAAAAACAACGTTTAAGGCAGCACGATGCCAACCGAAGGACAAACCCCGACGCGTTTCCAGCCGTAGCTGGCGCCTTATCAAAGAGTACTTTCAACAGGTTAAAGGCAACCTTCTATAGGGACACCTCCGGCGGAAGAGCTGCAATCAGCGTCCTTACCTGGTAAATGAACCGCCGGTAAGGAAACAAAACAAGGATGAGACCACAATAAAGATGGCTGCTCTGCGGTCAGAGGATCCCAAAACATATACAAAAATTATACATCTATTTCTAATAAACATATACAGCTCAACCCCGCTATAACGCGATCCGCTACAACACGAATCCGCTTATAGCGTGATGCAAGCGTGGCTCCCAATTTATCGTATTTATGAATACTTTACAACACGATTATTGGTGTCTTAAATACTTTGTTGCACAATGCATACAATGGTACATTATTTCTAACGCGATCCGCTTATAGCGCGATGTGATTCTTTGGACCCCAAGCACAGCGTTATAAGGGGGTTGAGCTGTACCATAGATAAAACATTAACCCAATTACCATTCAAATGAAAAAGTAGAGCGGGCGTGGCCAACTCGAGTCCTCAAGGGCCACCAACAGGTCAGATAATCGGGACATCCCTGCTTCAGCACAGGTGGCTCAATCAGTGGATCGGTCATTTTTGACTGAGCCACCTGTGCTGAGGCAGGGATATGCTTAATATCTGGCCTGTTGGTGGCCCTTGAGGACTGGGGTTGGCCACTCCTGCAGCTGATTGTGTAAGCACATGTGAATTAAATAGATTTCAAATAGACAAAGCAATATTCTAGTAGCTGCGCCGGTCCTGGAGATGTGTATACTTATTTTAGGTTGTGTTACCGTATAATGGAGCACTATAAAGGGCACATAACACCGTGTCCCCCGTACACACGACAGAGAACTGCAAGACTTCCTCTTTATACAATCTAGACATTAATCGTGTGCATTAATGACACCGCTATCTGCAGTCTAGTAACACAAATGATCTTTGGTATTACCTACGCCAAAAATCACACCATCATAATCTGTATCCTACTCCCCAAGTCTAGCACTTTCAGCTCTGTTTCTCTAGCATTTCTTTAGCAGGCCAGTCAAACCAAGCTAAATGGGATGAGCTTCAACAGCCTTTCATGCTGGATGACAAACGATAAGAGCAAAGTGATCCTTTGTGCGCACACTATAGATTTCAGGAACTTCAAGCAGAGGTGTTAACATGGCAAATCTATCACACTGCACAGAGGAAACAGGCTCTTAACATCCATTAAACAAGACATTACTTACTGGGGTGGAAGGACCAGGGTTGTAGGCTGGGCTTTGGGCCTCCGTTTAGCCGACACTCCCATCTGGTTAGCGGAGCGTTTTAAAGACTGTTGATTCAAGAGACCAGATGCAAGGCCGGCGTGGTACTGCAGCTGGGTGAGAGGGGGGGGGCAAACAAAAATAACATTACATTGATATTTAGCTTCGTACTCGTCCAGCATCAGAGACAAACGCTGCAAATCAATACGCCGCACGGAGGCATTGGGGGGGGTCTTGAGAAGTCCAAGGTTTGGTAGTGAAAACACAGGCGGGACGTCTCCTTCATTCACGGCACGTCTGGCGCGCTCGGCATTAATCGTTTCAGAAAAAGTTAAAAACAAAACTTAAAAATGTATCTGAATAAATTGCAGAAACCCCTGAATATCAATCATCTGCGTTTTTAAAGGAGCTATGCAATAAGGCACCTATGAATCTCCATAATAAAGTGACCCCAGAACATATATTAAAGAGGCAGTCCAGGCAACTTAAAAAATATATACTTTTTTTTGTTTTTTGTTTTTAGATATGTAGCCTTTCATTAGCTTAATTGAAGACTAATTACCTAAGCTGAAGAACAATTGGTTCTCCCGTGATCGATCAGCAAAATCCTGTTTCTCGGGGTTCACTAAATGGCTGCCTTTCAGTTTCATATCAACCCTTCAGTCAGTGTAGCTCAGCAGCTACACTGTATTCGTAGATTACTAAAGTAAAATGATCTATTGTTACAGTTTGCCGCTCAAACTGCTGGGATTATTGGCAACCAAAAACACATGATGGTGTTACAAAGACCTTGTACTGCTCGGGAGGTGGGGTAAAGCCTTGCTATACAAATCAAGGGATTATCAGTATATTAAAACTCATTAAAAATTGCATTAAGAACTGCATTTAAAAAAAAGTAAAAAATATCTAATACTGCAGAACGGATTTAAAACACAAACATTGGCTATTGATTCTGTTATGTTTTATATTAAACCGAAATATACGTGCACTCACAAATTAAAGTTGCAAGAGCTGAAACTCGATGGAGAAATACCATACAAATTAAATGAATATAGCAGCGCTCCAAAATAGTCGGCAAGTGGTTAGTATTTACTCATCCAACATTTCGCTCCAAACACCGCAGACCTTTCTCCAGGTCGAACCTTGAAAAGTCTGCTGTGCTGGACCAAAATGTTGGATGAATAAATATTATAAACCACTTGACCCAGGAGTGGCCAACTCCAGTCCTCAAGGGCCACACACAGGTCAGGTTTAAAGGATATCTCCTGCTTCAGCACAGGTGGCTCAGTCAATGACAAAGCAGTGATATCCTGAAATCCTGATTGGTTGGTGGCCTTTGAGGACTGGAGTTGGCTGCGCCTGATCCCTATTTTGGAGTGCTACTCTTTTCGAATGCATTTTATACCCACCCGTCCCTTCCATAGCATCACAGTGCAGGGTAAGCAAAATAACATTGATGAACATGAACAGGATGAGGGGTCCCATCCCAAAGAAGCCGTCTCCTTTGTTCCTTAAATATTTAATGGACCATTCACGGGCTAATTAAGGGTGCCCTGGCACAGCGGAGCATCAACAGCACAGAGCACAACGTGAATAACTCGTTTGAAAAAGAATAGCACCTGAATGATGCCATCAACAAGGAGAAAAATATTAGTATTAAGCATTTCTTTTCCCTGTGGCTTCCAACATCTGATAAACAACCTACATGACCTTGGAAGCTCATTTACGATAACGTGTACAAAGAGAGACGGAGCGAAAGCGAGATATAAATATATTTCGGCATCCAAGCAAGTTTGCTGGTTAACCTTTCAGGCTACACAAGACGAACAGAGAAGTTGTTTGGTGTCAAACTTCTCCAGGGTGCCAAGGAAGGAGACCGCAGCCTAAAGACAGATCTCCAAGGAGACTGAAGAAGATCAAACCTTCGGAGGTCTGCATTAGCAGTGGCCTCGCACCACATCCACTGTTCATTAACGGAAGGCAACAGATCCTGATTAGGAGAAGAATGTTTTAATGAAGGAACGCTGCACATGCAAGTTCACGCGGAAAGTAAGTAACTGACATTGGTGACAGGTGAAACATTTTCAGAACGCATGCAGAACCTGTACCAATTAATAACATGCTGTAATCAGTAGATGGGAGACTCATTTTGTGCTACAGGGAAATACGTGTCAGACGATTTCTATGGCTAGCAGTCCAGGCCGCTGCATTCGGCGTGGTCATCAAGTATTTCAGAGGTTCCTTTAGGCCTGGGGTTTTGTATTTTTTTTTTTTTAGACGCTTCCAATTTTTTTTATACTCAAGTAGAGATGAGAAAGGGGGAGGGCACTGAATGTCGAGAAGGGGAGAGGGAGCGAATGTCGAGAAGGGGAGAGGGACCGAATGTCGAGAAGGGGAGGGGGACCGAATGTCGAGAAGGGGAGGGGGACAGAATGTCGAGAAGGGGAGGGGGGCCGAATGTCGAGAAGGGGAGGGGGACCGAATGTCGAGAAGGGGAGAGGGACTGAATGTCGAGAAGGGGAGAGGGACAGAATGTCGAGAAGGGGAGAGGGACAGAATGTCGAGAAGGGGAGAGGGACAGAATGTCGAGAAGGGGAGAGGGACCGAATGTCGAGAAGTGGAGAGGGTTACAGTAAACAGTGGTAGAAGGGATGGGAGATCGAAATGGTACGTTTGGCTCTGACCAAAAGGCCACCGTAACACTTCGCCGCTGGACATTTCACCACGATGTCCGCCTCTGCCATCCAACCCAACAAGCCAGGCCTGCAGCTCCGACAACAGCATGTTTAAATGTCCCCCACTGGACTTTTAAAGATGGCGTGTGGGAGTAGCCTGTCCAGGCAGTGTAGCGGTCCGGTTGTCGGAGCAGGCGGCAGTTGGGCGCGGTAGCGGACATCGCGGAGAAATGTCCCGGTGATGGAAAAACTGTGGTGTTTTTGGTTTTGACCAGATGGCCGTGGCAAAACTTCCCAGACCGCGGAAGACTTGGACTCATCCAGAGAGTGTTAGCCATTTCCATTTTAACATATATATCACCATGTACACACGTGCTTTTCCCATCTCATACCTACCTGGGATCATCACCTGAAAATCAGCCCCTGTTACCTGTAACGCAGGGGTTATCAAGAGAGTAGTAGGATACGGCAAGAATAAAAACATGGGTTCCTTCTAAAGGACATCAATGCTTCAGCACAGGTGGCTCAATCAGTCTCAGCTTCAGCACAGGTGGGCTCAATCAGTCTCAGCTTCAGCACAGGTGGCTCAATCAGTGGCTCGGTCTTCGGCGGAGCCACTGATTAGGCCATGTGTGCTGAAGCAGGGATAACCTTAAAACCCACTGTTGGTGGCCCTTGAGGACAGGGGTTCCCCATCTCCGGTGAAGATACATCGACTTTGAAGACAGCGATGACAACATAAGCAGCATCTTCCCATTCTTGCCGTTTATCAGGACCTGCCACACACCACCTGCAAGTGTTTGATTTATGTAGCATCAGGCAGCAGACAGGAAGATGCAGTGTTCTTCGCAGGCTTGGACACTCCTTTATGTGTCTATATACAAAGCCTTTCAAAGCCCTGACAAGCCGTGTAACAAATCTCATCGGAAGAGGGGAATTTGTCCTCAAATTTATTTCTCTCCTCTCAGGTTTACCCCAACGGGGGAAAATCGATGAGAAGAAAAGGGGACAGTGCAGGTGTGACAGACAAATGGTTCAAAATGTCGGCGGCTCAAAAGCTTCGATCTTCACTTCTGGGATCTGCAATGAGAGCCGGACGCAGAACGCTTTATGGAAATAAAGGGGAGGGCAGCGTGGCAGAATTCACGCACTGATGTTCCCGTGGAGTATTTTTTTGTTTTTTACATTTATTTACATTGTAAGCCTTCTAGATCAGGTGATGGACAACTTCAGTCCTGAAGGGCCACCAGCAGATCAGGGTTTTGTGATTACCCTGCGTCAGCACGGGACTGTGCCGAAGCAGGGATATCCTGAAAACCTGACCTGTTGGTAACCCTTAAGGACTGGAGTCACCTGTCCTAGATACATCTTATTAAAGTTTGGTTCAAGCTCTGCATTTTAGTACACAGCTGGCTGTGCTGACACATTGAAGTTAAGGGCACAATTTGTTTTTATTTATTTACATACTTAAAATCGAGGAAAAAGACACTACAATTTATATTAACTTTCCAAGTAAGTCCTGGGAAGGCACAGGGTGTAGTAATCTGCACAAGATCACATCAAAAAAGACTGATTTCAAAAGGAATTACATATTTTAACAACCTAGCCCCTATGCCCAAATACTTCCCATATACCGTGATATAGAGCAGGGGAGCTCAACTCCAGTTCTCAAGACCCCCCCCCCCCCCCCCCAAAACAGGTCAGGTTTTCAGGATATCCCTGCTTCAGCACAGGCGGCTCAATCTTTGACTTGGGGTGGGTGGGGGTGAGGGGCTTGAGGACTGGAGCATTTCCTTAATTAAAAAACAAAATTCCTCTGCTTCCCGAGGTACATATACCTCCTTTAGGTGCTGCATGTATCTCCTGCGTGTATAGACCACCATATTGTATGCCCAGCCATTGCTGCTACCTGTATGACCGACGGAAGTAAATATCTCGGAGAGCGGGGGAGGGGGGAGGGAGGGAGGGATATCCTGAAAACCTGACCTGTTGTGGGGGACTTGACCACCCCTGAAATAGAGGATACAAGACTCAATGTATCTTATTGAAACATTGGCATCAACTGTTTTACCGTAGCAGACTGCGTTAAGTTTGTTCTGCCGGTGCTTATCTAGCGTCGTTTCATCACGATCTTCGCGGTTACAAAAAACGAAAATAAAATCACTGATCTGTATCAAATGTATGAATAGTAACAGGGAGCGTGCGACAATACGGAAACCGGGCAAGTGGTAAAAAAAAAACACAAGAATGTAAAGTAATTACCGAAGAAAACCTGGAGACGGAAGAAAAGAAAAAGGGGGGGGGGGGTACCTGGGAACAGAAACTGTCATTTAATCAGACTTTGTGAGCCACATCCCTACACTGCAGAACCGACTGCGGAAATAGTACAAGAAATCGCTGAAAGAGTCGCGCAGTAAATGCACCCTCTCTGCATTGCAGGGTCTCTGTCCAAGATGGGGTTCATTTAGATTGTAAGCTCTTCTACTCAGTTATATTAAAAAATGCTAGCAGAGCTCCAGCATGAGAGCACTGATCCACTTTGATTGCATCTTACATAAAGTATCTGGCACTAAATGAGGGTTTATTTTGGAGGGGTTTTGTGCTCTTAAAAGCAGACATTATTAAATAACTTGTATTAATCATACGTACCTCGCCCTTCCTTCCAGGAACACCGACCTAAAATCTATAAGCCACCATTAAATATTTAGCCAACTGGCTTTAATAGGACAAAAGGTCAAAGTTAATAAAACTGACAGGCAGCTCCTGTCTAACCTGATTTATACATTATTTAAGCACCACACGCTGTATTCAAGCCAATGCGTTTGTGATCTGAAAAAGGACTCCAGAAAATTCTCTCCCCAGCCTGCGGGTCACAACTCAGAGCAGATAAATGGATGAAGATCTCCGGTGGAAATTAGCATTACAAAAAAATATTTTATAATAACCATATAGGTTACCTTGCCCAACACAGGTGTGTGCGGGCGCTGCTCCCTCCCCGCTGACCTTTGCTGCCTAATAAATGAGAAAATGATTTCATTATAGAGCTCCCGGAGGGTTCCGACCAGACCACTCCAAGCTCGTCGCCAGTTTCTCCGTGTTCAAAGGAGGAATATTACAGGATGTGTTGGCATGTTGGAACATAGCAGGCGTGTGAAATCCCTGACCCCTGGAGCAGCAAATAACTTGTTCCTATGGCTTCAGCCGAATATCAATATTGAAATGATATCAAAAGACAATCAATGCACCGATAGCAGGGATGCGGCAAATACACCGTGTGAATAAGTCATGTCCAGAGTAGGCCTCTTAAAACGTGCAATCCAAAGTAGCGTCTTCATAGGGACATGATGAATCGGTTTTAACAAGGTGGAAAGTTTGTCCTCCGACTCTGTTACCCAACGTTTAATTGGGTTTTATTCATGGGATCTTCGTTCTGCCGTCCTGCTCCCCTGACAGGGCAGAGTTATACAGGATCGGTACTGGGGAGTGGAAGGAAGGTAACCCGACACTTTCAGGCACCGCCGGAATGGGAAACAAAGATACGTTTTTCAAATAGGACTTTAATAGTTTTAGATGAATGATGCCCTTTTAGGTTTATTTTGGTTCAATGAAGGATTGCATCACCTTTAAAACAGCAATATTACATTCCCCCCCTTTTTTATTATTATTATTATTATTATTATTTGTATATGTAAAGAATGTGACAATGTATAATTCTACATTTTACCTAAACTGGCAATCGTTTGGGGCTCCTGATATAAATCTGTAAAATTCCTGGATTGCGTGACCAATGTAATGCCTGCTTCAGTCAGTGTAACTCAGCAGCTACAATGTATCCTGATATTATGAAGGTAACAATCTATTGTTACCGTTTGCAGCTCAAACTGCTGGGAATATTGGCAACAAATTATCACAAACAGGAAGGTCTTGCAAAGATCTTGCACTGCTTGGGAGGTGGGTTAAAACCTGCGATAGAAATCAAAGGATGCTTTAAAACTCATTAAAAAAAACAAAAAAAAACACAAGATTTCACTTTTTGCCGCTTTAAAGTACAATGCATGCATTGTTTATGGAAAGAAAGAAAAAAACAAGACGGTATGTGTTGGATAAAACAAATTAATTTAAATTTCAACTGGGTTTGCAAAGAAGTCACAAGGCTTGTAAAAAAAGCACAAAAACCAACTGTTATAACTTACACTGCACAAAAACCACGGACCGAAAAGATCAAAGAGCTGGAAATAGGATTACCTTAAAGCAATGTACCAGAAATTGTACAAAGTATGCAAAAACCTTTCTTTTTTTGTAAACAACAATATAATTGGCTTCTTTTTATATATATTATATATATATGTATATATATATATATATATATATATATATGTAAATATAACTTTATGCTCATTTGCATGTCTAAGGCAGGTCTGCAACCCCGCCCTTCACCATTATCCCCCAGCACTTCCACTGCAGCAAGGGATTCTGGGAAATGACATGCAAATGAGCACGCAGTGCCACTTTTTGCTTCAAAAACCATTTTTAACATGGTTCCCTATAGGATATGGATATATATATATGGATATATATATATATCCTATAGGGAACCATGTTAAAAATGGTTTTTGATATATATATATATATATTTACAGTGTTCGACAAACCTATACATTTGCAAGCCCCGGGCGAGTGGATTTAACATCGTGGCGAGCTCCTATTAGCCCAAGCAGCACACGTGTGGTACTAGGTGGCGAGTAGATTTTTTTGTTCGGCGAGTAGGTTTTTTTGGTGATTTGTCGACCAGACATGCAGATGAGCATACAGTTGTATTTGCATATTTGCTTTCCTGTGGAGGGTTTTTGTCACTTTTTTTTTACTCACCATAACTTAACTCAGTATTATGGTATAGCCTATCCCATAGCTTCTTTGCATACCCAGTTAACCAGCCCCACACTGATGAGACCCATTAAGGTCGAAATAGCTGTCTGTGGGTGGTTTTCTGGGTATGCACCTCAACCCTGGCTGTGCTCAAAGCTGTGACCATGCAGCAAGCTTAAGCCTATAGGGAACCATGTTAAAAATGATTTTTGAAGCAAAAAGTGGCACTGAGTGCTCATTTGCATGTCATTTCCCAGAATCCCTTGCTGCAGTGGAAGTGCTGTATGCTGGGTGATAATGGTGAAAGGTGGGGTTGCAGACCTGCCTAAGACATGCAGATGAGCATACATATACACATATATATATATACACATATACATATATACATAGTAAATACTGTAAGTAAAACTTTTTTTTACTTTACAGGTGATTATATATATATATATATATATATATATATATATATATATATATATATATATATATATATATATATATATATATATATATATATATATATATATATATATATATATATATATATATATATATATTAGTTTTACTTACAGTATTTGACTCCTGCAAAAAAATTAATTTATTTTTTATTTTTTATTTTTTTAACAGGGTCTTCTGCATTTCTAATCTCACCTGGTAAAAGTGCCTCTTTACACCTACTTTTCAAAGGAAACAGAACGCTAAATGTACCCACAGATTCTAGGGCTTACAAACAATCATATCATGGAGGATTAGATAAATATTGGGAAAAGATTCTAAATCATTTAGTTACCATGGAATTGAAACGTGTATCACTTATCTCCCTATGGTTGTAAGTACAACTGCACAAATGCCCTATAGCCCAACACAGACCATTTCAGAAGCCCTTCCAATGGGGAACAATGTCCCTGTTACGATAGGATTTATTGATAAAGGAGAGACTTCTCCCCACAAGTCGACCTCTGCCGCTGCCTGTATATTGGGAGGTATACAATGCACGTTTAGTCCTCATGCTGTAGAAGGAACATACAGCAAAGTTGGAGATGGTCAGTCCTGTGCAGACCACATGCATTAGACCTGGGGGGGCTCAACTCCAGTCCTCAAGGACCACCAACAGGTCAAGTTTTAAGGATACCCCAGCTTCAGCACAGGTGGCATAATCAGTGGCTCAGTCATTTTGATTGAATCACTGTTATCCTTAAACCATGACCTGTTGGTGGACCTTGAAGACTGGAGTGGAAAACCCCGGAATTAGACCAATGGTTTTCAACCTTTAAAGACCTGCAGAACACCTCACCTTCTCTGTACCACACTGAACAGTACTGTGCAAGGTACCTTTATTACATATAAATGATTAAACCTCACAATATAGAATATCGGAGATCATTCTATTGAATAAAACAATAGCAAAACATAAGTACTGTAATGTGGCTTAAACAGTAAAAAAAAATCTGCCACCATCATCAACATTTTCTTGGGACCCCTAGTGCCTTTCTGTGCAACGCTAAGGTTCTAGAGTAGACTTGCACCAAGAACACAGCAGCAGACAATGAATTTAACGCAAAAACCACAACGTTCATGCCGTTATCGGACATCCACATATTTTAAATGATGCAGCTTGGGTGCAAAAAAAACGTTCCCAGAAGACACTTTAAAAAAAAAAATAAAAAAAATAAAAAAATCAATTTATATTGTTTCAAAATAAAGCCGCACAGATCTAAATAACTCATGTCAGAATATCTTCTTTCCCTCGGGGAATCAATGCATTATTTAACAGCTGTCAGGGTCTAATCGGTGTAGTCGCTTTTATACATGCATTTGGCATACTCTTCTGTTCCCTTTTAAGAAAAACAGGCCCTTGTTTCTCCTCATTAAAAACCGTTCTCTTTCCCCGCTAATGAGGAGCAGTTCTCTATTCGGATAGAAATGCAGCTCCTCTCTTGAACATGACTAGAAGTGAGCAAACAGGAGCAGGACAAAAAGCAAGCTAGAAAGCAATTACATTGCTTTAATTGATTAAAAGAAAAATTCTCCAGTAATGAGACCGGTTTGGAAAATGTTTGGGTTTCAAACAGCGTTTGATCCCATAACAGGGAGGTAAATTCTCGACATGACCAAATGCCGCATCAATGAGGCAAAGCTGGGAGTCGCCAATTTATTTACTTGCTTTGGACTTTTTCTTTTTTCTCCGCCTGGATATCGGGTCTTTCAATTAAACCAGCAAGCCGGGCCAGCGGAGCAACTCGTTTCAATTCCAATTACAGGACCACTAGGCAGACCTTACCAGGCAACAGGAGCACACAGTCCATGTTGGGCCTAGAGGAAGAATGCCGGGTGCGGCTGGAATATAATGCTCAAGGCCTTCTCTTTCTCTTAGGAAACGAGCGAGCTCCGGGGCATCCAGACAACGCTTCACGTCAGGCGTCACCTTCCATTACGTACTTTAGGATGACCAGTATGGAGCATGGAAAGAGACTCACTGCTAGCAGCGCATGTTGTATACTGTAATGGTTTGAGATTTCGGGGACATCAGCCATTGTCCTGCAGCTAATATATGTTAGTAATATATTTTAAGTGTAACACATTGTTACAGCTTCCAGAGTGTAATAGACGGTCTGCCGTTTGGAATACAGCCACAGAACTGTTTGTGATACTTTGTTGCCGAAGTGCAGAGCTCAAAGGTGTCTGTTTCAAAAGAGGGAGTGGATATGACTTACTAAATGGTTGCTGTAGCAACCAAAGAATGATCAGTACATTAAAAAAAAATATATAAAAAATTGCATTAGGAGTTTAAAAAAAAAATAAAAAAATGCAGACACATCTAATACTACAGAACTGACTTAAAAAAAACCATGTAGGATTTTTCACATTTTGCCGCTTTAAAACCTGACCTGTTGGGGGGTCCTGATTTACACCACCCCTCACACAGTGAGCGGGCCATGCTGTATGTTCCATGTCACTGGGAACACAGGAGGCAGAACATCTGTAATGTCTTAGAACATGTCACGTAGTCTCTCTTACTCATTGCACTGGGTGTACCCTGTGCCAGGGATTGTCTTTACACTGCATTTTCCTGGGTTTAGTTTTATTTTGTCCCTCGTCTCCCAGTAACCTCCATACAAATTGCGCAGAGGAAAAATAAGTAGTGTTCTGAATATATTTCTCTTATTAATAATCTCCAAGCAACCGTTCCAATTTGCATTGCTGTTGTATACGAGGAGCGGCCTTCGATCGCACACCAATCAGTCACACACATCGCATGTGTCAGGCACCCTAAAGCAAGCAGACCGCAAACGGCGAGATCAAGCCCGTGGTGAGCACAACTTTAACCTCTCAGGTGCCAAGAGAAAAGAGGTTAAAAAGGTAAAAAACTGACTACAATTTAAGCAACATTCAACATTCAACATTCACTTACATGGAAACTGCCAGTGATAACATTTTTAAACGTACATTAGCAGTAATAAAGTATAATCATTCGATTCCGTAAGGTTGGAAACTTTCATTCCTTCACTATGGAGTCTTTTTTTGTAAGCCAGGTTCTAAGAATATAGCTTTTTTTTTTAACCTGGCACAAGAAAGGACATATTATTGATCGAAGGTATTGATACAATATACTGGCTTATCCGCAAGAGCCCAATCAAATGCATTAAAGCAGTAATCTGAGTTGCTCATTTTATTTTGGTGTATATATATATATATATATATATATATATATATCTACAAAAACAGAAAAAAAACAGGCGCACTCATAGCGTAAAAAAGTATAACAAAATAGTTTATGGAGTAAAAGATATGAAGAATACACTCACAAACATAACGAAACAAAAAGCAATTCTGAGTACAACTCAATCACCAGCCAGACGCAGGAACCAGGTATCGGGTGACTTCAGTGAAGTATCCGGTGTGGGTGAACTGCAGCAGCCTCAATAATAGCCTCCGAGTACCGGGGAACATGAGGGACGCCGCCTTCCTCCAGATCCAGCGCCACAGCAGCGAGTTCTCAGCTCCAAGTCACGCGAGAACTCGATGACGTCACAGGATACAAACGGAGACAGTCCCCAAAAAGTGCAGCAAGTGACCGGCTGGGATCAGTGTATTCCAAATTAAGAGATATAGTCCCGTATATAGAATAGTGAGTGATATTGAATAAAACTGGACAATATCACGTCCACATGACACTCCCTACGCGTTTCGTCTCAAAAGACTCCATCCTGATGAATATAATATATATATTGCCCGAACTGCAGTGTCCATCCGAGATGATCCGCAGTTCGCCGACCTCCAGATCCCGAGAGAGTTGTTTGTAAACAAGAATGTTTCCCCAGTGGACACAATATGACAGAGTGCTTCCTACAGCACACACAACTGAACGGGCATTAAGGCATCTTAAGGAACCACAAAGGGTCTTATCGAATAGCACTCCTTGGTATATATTATGACATGTTCTACCAGGAAATACATTGAGTTATCACTCGTTTTCAAGTATGTCCTGAGCAGATATGGCCTCCAATGCTTTTTATTTAAAGCTTGGCTTGTGTGTCATGGCGGTTGCACCCTGTTTGAACTGACAACAGTTCACACGCGCAAGTCCTAATGAAAGTCAACGTTCCACAGCAAAGGGTCATAAAACATTGGCCACATTTGTCACCGCTACAAAGGAGACAGTCGCGAACCTGCTCTGTGAAATGCTAACCTGTTTTACTTTCACCTGTCACCTCTAAATAAGAAATACTACAAGCAGATCGGAGGTGCCCGGCTACATCAACCGCCGCTTTACCTGGGCACCAAAGGCGGCTCCGGATCAAGCTTCCGCCTTCAAGTGGCTCAGCCAGAATAACTGCACCAACTGTGCTGAAGCAGGGACAGCCTGAAAACCTGAGCTGTTGGTGGCCCTTGACTGGAGTTGGCCACCACAGTTCAATAGCATATAGCCTCCCAGCTTTCTGTTTTAACACACCTTTGTAGAAGGGGGTTCAAAGTTGCCTATTATATCACTTGCTATAGTCAACGGGACAGCCAGACTTTGTGGGACCCGGAGAGCTCAATCGTTTGTCCCACACTTTCTCTGCAGACATGGGCTTCCATAAGGACAAGATCAACAGCTGTGAGAAATGAAGCCAGTGATCTACCAGCAACCTGGTATTGTCTGTCCGAGGCCGTAAAACCTCTCTCCCCTTAATGATATTCCTAACCCCTAAGTGTGCGTGCTCAGCAATGCTTCGGGATCTCTCTCAAAGCGAAGGGAAGAATCCAGCACAAAGCAAAAACACATGAACGGAAGGTAACACAAATCTGTCTAGCTGTGTCTCTTCAGTACACCCAAGGCTACAGCTGCCTATTCATCTTACATTGAATCCCGCCGGGTGTACACTGCGATTTCTCTAGTCTCATTGTTTTATTAGATGGGTTCTTGTCCAAGATTAAAAAGTTAAAAAAAAAAAAAAAAAAAACACACGAATGCTTATTTTAACCGCCAAGCAAAGATTTCACAACCAACCTGGGCTTTTTAAAAGTTGTGATGTCCAACTGGCTACCTATGGGACGTATACATGGATGGTATAGAGCAGAGGTCGCCAAGTCCTGCTTCAGCACAGGTGGCTCAATCATTTAACCACTGTGTAGAAGCAGGGATATCCTTAAAACCTGACTTGTTGGCCCTTGCGGACTGGAGTTGGGGCCATATAGAACCCTACTTCAGGTAGGACATAAAAAGGCAAGGGAGATTATACGTGGGATATGAGGCTTTTAAATGACCCCTATACTATCTGGCCACACAACACAACTCGTCTCCCCCAACATCTCATTTACTATTCAAAGCAGGATTATAATTTATACATAAATTCACTCTCAAGGGGAAGAACACAGTACAGAATTTTAACACCGTTTCAGGTCAAAGATAAAAGGAGAAATGATTTCTCTCTTTCAAAGGGGAAACAATTATGTGCAAAAGATTTCTCTTTCCAGCGAGGAACCGGCAGCATTAGAAAACAACAAATGAGTCACTTGCAACGAACGGCGCACACACACACAACACCACAACAACAAGACATCATTTTCCTTTCTAGTTGCGGGCCAGGAACCTGTTTCCAGGCCCCTTTCTCAGAGCTTCTTAGCAGCTTTCCATTGCACCGAGCCCTTTACCTTCATCATTTGTTCCTATGTTGCTGTATTATGAGCTAGGCGCCTGTATTTCTGCCTTAAGTGCTGTTTTAATTAGTGTCAAGTCGCATCCTTTAAGGCCACATTCTTCTGTTAAACTTTATTCTCCTTCCCCAAAACGTTCGGCTGCAGAGACGCGAGACTGCAATGGATGGAACGCATTGACCTTGTCCTTGCTCATCATTTAACCGCTTCAGTACGGATAAAGTCGCATACATACAGGAGGGCTCAGCGAGTGGGGGGGGGGGGGCTGGTGGGGGAATTAAATAAAACTACAAAAAAGTGTTTTCAACTGAGGTTCCTAGGAAGCCTTAAGGGTTCCCTGCAATTTTAAGGGTCATTTGAAAGTTACAATGTATCTGATCTCAGACGCGCTATTAGAGAGGGTTGGGGATCCTTACAATGCATCTGATCTCAGACGCGCTATTAGAGAGGGTTGGGGTTCCTTACAATGCATCTGATCTCAGACGCGCTATTAGAGAAGGTTGGGGTTCCGCAGAATTTCAGAATATAATTATAGGGTTCATTAACTCCCCACCCCCCCCAAAAAAAAGGGGTTGAAAACCACTGTTAGAAACTTCTTTCATCTTGCAAGTACCTATTAAATCAAAACACGCAAAACCATTTTACAAAACATTACAAAGGGCCTGAAAACACCATTGGCGCTGCCAAAATTGTCATAGTTTTTGAACAGTAGTGATACACTGAAGACGAGTTGGCGTATAAAACCCCTCTAAACCCTTCTACACGCCCACATTCCTTTAACCTTCAGAAAATAATACACCTCACCTCTCTCCTTTAGAATTACGATATGCGCAGGTTACCACTATTTATTTAATTTTACATCCACAAGTCGCCATTATTGGTCCAAAATCTGGAGTCTACAGAAGCTCTGTCATTACAAAAAAAAACACACCTCTGGGACAGTGAGGAATATTAAATTCTAGAGAATATGCGATCAGGGCCGTCTTAACGCATGGGCCCACTAGGCAGTCGCCCAGGGGCCCCATGCTAATCCATGCACAGACCCGAATTTAACACTAGTTTTCCGATCACCCGCCTCAACCTTCAAATCTCCCGCTAACTCGGTAGCCCAGTGCACTGCTTCGCCCGGGGGCCTATAATGCTGTTAAGACGGCCCTGCATGCGTTGTGGAAATTGGAGCCATGGGCCATCACGACCCTCTTGCCAGAAATATTCGGCTGATACAATGGATCATGCAGCAAAACAAGTTGATTAAGTAAATCCGTCCAGCAGATTGACCTACAGGACACACCGGGACTTTGTGTTCCAGGACCTACCTTTATAACCCTTAAAAACATTGAGCATAGGGACATTTAAAGCTGCAGTTCAAGCGGACTTTGTTTTTTTTTCCATTCAATATGTGCATCAATACAATCTACACACGGACAAGTGATCAGCTAAATTGCCGATAGATCCGCTCTCCTGTTATAGATCGCTGAAGATTTGGCTCTGGGTTCACTAAATGCATCATTGGTCCTCTACTGCTGCACTGACAGCCAAGGTTCTGCAAGGAAGATCATGTGACCAGGCAGGACCTAGATTCAATTGGTTCACTGCTAGAGAGGGCAGGGCTCAAAAAGGTGATGCTGTTTCCAAAGGGGAAGGGGATGTGACTTTGTAAATGGTTGCTATAGGAACAAAAAGGCTTGTTACATTACATTCAAAATGTCTTTAAAAATGTTTTTATTTTTTTTTAATAAATGCTACAAGTATTTTCTCACAATACAGAACTGAATTATTTTTTTATTTGCTTGAACTGCAGCTTTAAAGAGAAAAAGCTTGAGATTATAAAAATGGAAAGTGATTTGGCTTCTCTTTGCTAGAGTGACTGCAGCTTTAAACGACAGGCACATTACGGGAGTATACAAACCCACAGAAATGCCATGTGATTGATAAACCAGGATGGGATTATTCCTGGCCGCATTTGCTTTGGTATAATTTGCTTTCGTAGCCTTTTTTGGACCGTGCAGGACATAAATCAAAGAAAGGCTAAGCGAGGCCCATGCATCATGAATTGGCATTTCAAAACGACTTGCAAAATGTGTCTTGGGCCCAGGGCAGAAAACCTAGAACAGAGTGACCGATACAGGCAGAGAGAATGCAAAAGGGGCAGAGCCCAGGCAGGGCAGGTAATTACACTTGGTAACAATACACCTGTTAGATACAGTACATTGTGGTATTTAACATATGGGACCGTCTCCCTCTATTGCTAGTCATTAAAATGCAGCTGAAGCCCCACATGGTAAATGTAATGCGCGTTTGGAAAAAACCCGGCTGCTCTGACACCCCCATGGGGTAGGAAAGGGAATAATGGTTTGATACAGCTGAAAAATGCATTTTATGGCAAAGCATAAATAACAGCATAGAAAGAAAATGAACCAATGTTAAAGAAGGACACATGTCTTAAACGTTTGTTTCATAATGTATAGCAGCAATACTACATTCCCCTCCCCCAGGTTTTTTTTTTTAATATGTAAAGTATGTGCCAATGTATAATTCTACATCCTTAAGCTGGCAATCGCTTGGTGTTCTAAATCTGTATTGCGTGCCTAACGTAATGGCTGCCTTTCATTTTCAATCAATCCTTCAGTCAGTGTAACTCAGCGGCTACAATGTATCTGGATATTACCAAGGTAACATTATCTATTGTTACAGTTTGCAGCTCAAACTGCTGGGAACAGTGGCAACAAATGATCACAAACAGGAAAGTGTGACAAAGATCTTGCACTGCTCAGGAGGTGTGCTAAAGCCTGCTATACAAATCAAAGGATTATCAGTATATTAAAACTCCTTAAAAATGCCATGAGTAGAATTAACAAAAAAAACACAACAACAAAAAATCCATAAGATTTCACACGTTTTGCTGCTGTAAAGATTCATTGCTTGTTCAGGAAAGAAAGACATTAACACCATTGAATGTAGTGTCTTTGTGTGTAAATATGTATGTGTGTGTGTGTGTATGTGTGTGATGTATAACACATCCTGCAACGCAGTACAATGTGAGAGAGGGTGAGAACAAGACATTGATTTCTTTTGCAAGTTAAAACAGAACAAAACAAAACTATAAGGTAATTAGGTCCCTGCACAGAGAAGCTTTCCAGCCGAGCATCACATACATGTGCAGTGTCACCATGCAAAAAACAATGTGTTACTTATCATTTAAAGTAATACCGACAAGAGTTTGATTCTATTGGTGCTGAGGAGGAGGTTGGAGGTTGGGAGATGGGCCGAGAGGTCAAATGGTACAAGTCTAATGAGATCAGCTGTGTGGCTGGACCGTACTCTATCCCAGGGGAGCGCAAACTTTTAGTGCTGCGCCCCCGTCTCTCACCCCCCCGGCTCTCGCGCCCCCCCATCCCCTGCCTACCTTCGTCCGCGTCAGATGACGCAGCGGGGTCATGTGACGTCATTTGACACGTGTGACGTCACGTGGCGCTGCGGCGTCAACATTTGACGCCGCGTTGCCATGGCGATGCGTCACAGAGCTGCTGAATCCCAGTAAGTAAACGAGGGACCAATAGGAAGCTGCAATGGATAAGATTGCGGCTTCCTACAGGAACAGCACCTGGAGCTCGTCAACAGGAGGGGAAGGGGAGAGATAGTGAGGTTACGCTCCTGCAGAGCTACTTATACCTCCTCCCCCCCACCCCCCCTCGGTTCCAATACAATTTCCATTTTGAGCAGGATTGCTGCTTGAATGGTTTCCCAATAACACCACCTGAATTACTTCTTGTGTGATTCTGGGAATTAATGCATTAATATTAATACAAAATGCATTACAGGGCCCCTTCAGAACTGAAAGAGTTAATGCCACCAACAGGTATTATCTAAAGCAGGGGTGGCCAACTCCAGTCCTCAAGGGCCAACAGGCCTGATTTTAAAGATATCCCTGCTTCAGCAAAAGTGGCTCAATCAGCCCCTGCTCCAGCAGAGGTGGCTCAATCAGTGGCCGTCTTCGACTGAGCCACCTGTGCTGAAGCAGGGATATCCCCGATACCCAGCCTGTTGGTGGCCCTTGAGGACTGGAGTTGGCCACCCTTGATCTAAACCATAATAAAAGAGCATTACGGCATCATTGTTGGGGGCGGGAGGGGGGGAGGGAGGGGAATAAATGTAGGAGCATTTGAAAACAAAGCCCTCATTACATCTTTATACTACAAATATCACCATGGTAACCTCCAATGCAGGATCCGGAGAACGACGTTTTCCCAGCCGCTTCATCCTTACAGCTCTGATATTCGTAATTGAAGACAGTCTGACAACCCTACGCATTCCACCACGAGTCGCCTACCGCACACGCCACCACGAGTCGCCTCCCGCACACGCCACCACGAGTCGCCTCCCGCACACGCCACCACGAGTCGCCTCCCGCACACGCCACCACGAGTCGCCTCCCGCAAACGCCACCACGAGTCGCCTCCCGCACACGCCACCACGAGTCGCCTCCCGCATCAAAACAGGCCAGGTATGCAGGATATCCCACTGTGCCGAAGCTGGGATATCCTGAAAACCTGACCTGTTAGGGGGGAAGGGGGAGGGGGAATTTGAGGAGGGGCTTGAGACCTGGAGTTGAGCACCCCTACTCTAGCTGGTGGTACCTAAATACTTTGATGAATAGCCCTGGTGTATTCATACAAAAATCACTTTAACAGACCCTTCAACATTGGACAGAGGACAATAGGTACACTGCATTTCCTCCCTAGGTTGGGGTGCTTGACAGCCAGGGACGTTTATAAAGGCCCCTTAACATACTGTATGCGGTTTAGTGTGCCACAAGAAACAGTTGCCCAACAGAGCATTCATTTGGATATATTTATGTACATTACACAACACGAGGGATATCTTCCTCTGCCGAAAAACAATTATTCAATCTACTTCATCAACCTCTAGCTAATCTAATTAGCCGGCACCTCCAAGCTCCAAAACAACGCATGCCGTCACAGCGCTGGCAGAAACACCAGTCAATATGGTGGTCCCTCGCCTGGTCCGTAAGGAAAACTGGGGGCGCTGCTGGGACAACAGCCCAACTGGAGGACGTTTCCATCCTCAGCTCCTCGTAAAACTAACAGTTCAACGAGTGCAATTTACAATAACAAAAAGAAAGAGAAAAAAAAAACACGAGAACCAACGAGGTCCTACGGCTGATCCCACCCATGATGAGCGACGACACTCCCCGCATAGTAACACTTCGGTCACCATCACATTTGTAATGATGGGAGTTGAGGTTTTTAATTTTTTTTTATTTTTACAATAGCAGATGTCTTTCCTCCCACTCGTCAATTAATTTGCAAATGTGCTCAGGTTGGGAAATAATGAAGCGCTGAACGCTCTCTCTGCTGGAGCGCCGAGCCACCGGGAGGTAGATGATGTAGGCGAGGTGCAAAACTGTGCTTCAGCTGAACGGGTGCCAGTGGAGAGAAGCCACATGAAGGCTGCCTGACAGCTAGCAGTACCTTCCACAGCATAGATTTGGCACAGAGGCAGGGGAGAACTACGCTTAAATTTAGGCTTAATATGTATATTACGAAGGCAGAGAAGCCGGCTACGATTCATGTGATACAATAAAATGTTGGTGTTATAAAGAAGGTGAGGGCGAGTCCCAATGGGACGCAAAGCACTTCAAAATGACAGTGTGTGGTACGCAGCACATGGGATTGTTACAGACACAGCCCCCTTACAATCTATTTTTTGGTGCCTGAGGCACAAGGGAGACAAAGGGACTTTCCCAAGGTCACAAAGAGCTGACACCAGGAATCGAACCAACTCCGTGTCGTTATCAGAGTCGGCGCCTTTACTCACTGAGCCACTGCTTCTCACTACCAAGTACATGATGCAGATTCCAACACAAACCGATTCACCAGACATGCATATTAGGCAATACATGTCATAACACCGAGCGTTCAAAAACAAGGGATACAATGTGGACCGAAAACACGTTTGGGTTCTCCTAGAGCAGCCATGTTTGATTTGGGCAAAGTGGGGCAGACGTAAAACTTCTCATGGGATTGCAATAGAATAATTTGCCTGAAAAGCTTACAATCTAACATTGTGATGCCCAGTGAGATAGTAACGAAGCCGAGTTTCCGAGGAGCGGATGCCATACTTTTTGAAAGCTGGCAAGTTCTAATGGAAGCACCTCCAGGTTTCTGCGTTGCGTCAGTCCTCCATTTCTGCTCGGAGTGTTTCCTGTCGTTTATGAGAGCGAAAATCAATACAATCATGGAGGCAGCCATGTGACCACTAGTGACCCGCTAAAAGGGCACTGTACACACAGCCAATCAGGACATATCCAGTGTTTACTGCATTCATTCAAAAATATACCTGTAGCAGTTGGCCATTTTTTTTAACCACCAAATAAATAACTGCCCCTTTAATTAATGGCCATCTTATTTATTATCAACAAGAGAAGAAGTCGAAGCAACGCACAGCCATGGGAGCCATGGGCAAGGTGAATGTAGAAAAATAATCTTTATTCATTAAACATGAATAGAAAAGGAGGTATGAAAGCCGTCCTACGCGTTTCGGACCGGGTGGTGCTTCATCAAGGACTATCATACAGTCTGAGATCTCAATCTTAAATACCCTCTGGTTATCCCGCTGTTGTGTGCGCCCGCCATGACGTCACGTGCCAACAAAGCATGAGTGCGCCCAACGTTAGGCGCACTGCATGAGATCACCAGATGCCCGATATACCTGCGTTGTCTAGGCAACACAAACAAACATATTACTAAAGAATCAAAAAGAACATCAGACGGTCAATGTATTATACAAAGAAATAAAGTCACCATAAAATATACAAAGTAAAAAAAAAAACATATGTAAATTAAACCATGTAAGCCAATAACATCCAAAAACAAAAAAAGTACAAAAAACAATATACACAGCCAAGTACCTCCTTATAAAACACAATATATTCTTAAACTATAAATCAATACAGTATTTGATACAAAATGCACAAAGTGTGAATATAAGTGCGTAAATAAACAGAAAGTGTCATTAAAAAAGATATATATTAATATATTGATGCCTACTTAGAAACTCCTTCATTTAACGTTTCAAAAAAGTCCTATATGGCTACGTATATATAAACCAATAATGAATATGTGTTCATCTCACACAGTCCACATAATCCAAAAAAGAATAATATGTCAAATGTTAGATTCTCAAATGCAAAAATACGGTTCATAATAAAGGATATTATAGGGCCTCAAACTGAATTATTGGGCATCACAAAATGTCTCAGATCCACAGGATCCAGGAGGTTCCTACACAGGATTGAATTCCTATCCGATAGTCCTTTCCCCATTGTAAAAACAAAAATGACCTCTAAGTTCCCATCAGTGTTTAGACCAGGGGTCTCAGACTCAGTCCTCAAGGGCCACAAACTGGCCAGCTTTAATGGATATCCCTGCTTCAGCACAGGTGGCTCGGTCTTATGGGATATCCATTTAAGCTTGCATGGTGGCCATCGAGGACAGAGTTTGAGACCCCTGGTTTAGACCCATGGGGAAGAGAGTTTTTAGAGTAAAGATCCAAAATGCAACCCAATGGTCTAAAAAATTCAATCTGCCTCCTCCTCGATCCTTGGTTATGATTGTATCTATCCCCAGGAAGGGACGGTTCTCTACCCATACTACATTAGAAAAATGCCTCGACACTGGGTGAGACAGGTCTCTCTTTTTGACAAGTCTAAGGTGCTCCATCATTCGTATCTTAAGTGTTCTGGTGGTCTGCCCTCCATCGGGATTCCCCTTCACCTCTTGGGACCAGTCAATCACCCAATTAGAAGAGTGTACGACCCATTTAAGTAGTTATTGCTCAAATCCCCCACACAATGGAGGTCTCTATTTCCTGGATTTAAGAATTCAGTCTGACTAAAGATTGTGTCCGGGAAATACTTGAGCACCTACATGCAACTTTGGCTACGTGGATTTTTGATTGATTAGCAGGAAAAAGATCTCTAATACAAGGGCATTAGAAGAAGAAAAAAAAACGAAACAATGATGGATGCCGGTTGCTTTCTCATGAATCAGCCAACGTGTACGATCGTTGCACCGTAAGCCCAGGCAAATGGCAAGAGCCCAATTACCTTTTTAAAGGTCTCCTTTTCTGGCAAAGAAAAGTGAGCTCCTTCCTTTAGCGTGTCGCTAGCTTCTCACAAGAACTTGTGCTGTGTACACATGAAGCGTCGACAATACTTGTCCAACAGGGGAAAGATTCAGCAATGGACGGACTGAAAATACCAAACTGGAAGAGACTGGAAATTTCATTATTAATGAAGACAAAATAAACGTTTATATTTCATGTTCGTGCCTCTGTTGTGATCACGAGTGAGGGGTTACCCAAACTGGGCTCGACATCCCACTGACCAGGAGGTCAATCGGAGGGGAGGAGACCTGACCACCAACTGTTGTCCTTGAGAGACTCCGTGCCAAGATTAAAACTAGGGAAATGTGGGAGTGAAGGGGGGGGGGGGAGAGGAATAGCTTTAATATAGACATTTCAGAATACAGGTATACCTCACATTAACGTACGCAATGGGACCGGAGCATGTATGTAAAGTGAAAATATACTTAAAGTGAAGCACTACCTTTTTCCCCACTTATTGATGCATATACTGTACTGCAATCGTCATATACGTGCATAACTGATGTAAATGACGCATTTGTAACAGGCTCTATAGTCTCCCCGCTTGCGCACAGCTTCGGTACAGGTAGGGAGCCGGTATTGCTGTTCAGGACGTGCTGACAGGCGCATGCGCGAGCTGCCGTTTGCCTATTGAGCGAGATGTACTTACTCGCGAGTGTACTTAAAGTGAGTGTCCTTAAACCGGGGTATGCCTGTAATGTACTATAATCTGATACAGCATTCATTGTATGGGGTGGTCTGCTGGGATAGTTTACATGCTACAATGTACACTAATAATGCCGGGTGGCCATCTCCCGTCCTCAAGGGTCTCCAACAGGTCAGGTTTTCAGAACATCCCTGCTTCAGCCCAGGTGGCTCAATCAGTGGCTCCGTCAAAGACTGAGCCCACTGATTGAGCCACCTGGGTTGAAGCAGGGATATCCTTAAAACCCTCACTTATTGGTAGCCCTTAAGGACTGGCGTTGGCCACCCCTGCAATAGTGACTTGCCATGTGAATCAATTCATTTGATGCCCGAGACGTTAAACAAACAATATATGATCTCCTGCCGTGTCCCTTGCATAGATCGGGGTTTTTTTTTTTAAAGTCCTTTTATACCATCTCTAGTCTGCAGTAGCTACTTTGGGCCTTTAAATATATCATTTGCCTGCACCTCAGCATCTTTTTCCATTCACATTGAAATTCAGTCTGAGAAAGATTATAGACACAAGACACAGTAAAAGAACATATGTTAGACTTGGGTCAAACACTTCCAGAGCAGGGGGCAAGGGCAGCTCGTGCACAACGGAGAACTCATAATTGCGAGAAGCACAAAGCAGTCGGTGCTTCATGCTGCGAATAGCAGGATTTTGCCTTTGCCAACAACAGATGGGTGTTCTGTGGCAAGCAAAGGCATGATAAGCGCGATATATATGTTTAGTGTCCATGGTTGCAGGGCTGTGAATTGAAGCTGGAACCAACATCCTCGGCTCTAGTAAACTCCGGTACCATACCTGCACAACAGCATGTGCAGAGGGAAAAATACCCAGCATAGCCTCATTCTGTGCGTCGTCCAAACACAAAATGATGATGATTAAAGCTGGCGTTCCCAACCTCTAGTACAAGTGCCACAGATGGCACATAAGACTTCATCTTGTGGCACTCTGCACTACTAAGGCTCAGAGGCCTAAGGATGCTGTGGGAAAGAATGGGGTAATGGCAGAGAGAAAACCATACCAATATTCAGGCCAAAAGTATTTAAATAATGACTCCATTCCCAGGTGGGAAATAGTATCTGTGCCCATATTTATCACATTACACTACCTGTGCTTGTGTAGAATGAGCACAAACACCAGTGGCTGGATTTTACCTCCAATCTGTGCTTTTTTCAGCGTTTGTACCAATGTAAAGTCTGCCAAACTCATCCTATGTTAGAGAGAAAAGAAAGGCCCAGCAATTACAGCTGAAGTGTGAAACGGAAGCAATCCATGTGTACACCTGTGTCGCCCCTAAGGCAGACGCCTGATGGGGCTCCCCAAGAGCTGCTCCCCTCTGCACAGGACCAGTGTGCTAAAGGTTAACATGTGCTTGTACTTTGTGGAACGTTACCCCACCCACTGGAATGATAATGAGCCAAGAGGACACAAAGAACTTTGCATTCAACCTGAACCCCTTGAGTGTACATCTGCATCACCCCAAAGGCAGACAGCCTTTGGATCAGCCAAAGGGTGAAAGCCGTTTGCTGATGTTAAAGCTTCCTATTTCAATCTGACACTCAAAACACTTAAAGAAGCATATGAGTAGCACTGGATAATCATGGACACATGACACATAAAGCTTGGCCCCCTGCAGACGCACTTACTAGTATTCCCTCCTACTGTCTCTGTACGTTCTCCCTACCTACCAATTAGATTGTAAGCTCCTCGGAGCAGGGACTCCTTCCTTAATGTTACTTTTACAGTATGTCTGAAGCACTTATTCCCATGATCTGTTATTTATATTTGTTATTTATATGATATGTATTACTACTGTGAAGCGCTATGTACATTTTATGGCGCTATACAAATAAAGACATACAATACATACTCACCAGACCTTTACCCCCTGTACCCAATGTTCCAAATATCTGTCCATGAAATGTCTGACTTGACTGTATAACCCCTGTTCTTTTAATGTATCCATGTATTGTTATAACTCTGTGCCCAGGACATACTTGAAAACGAGAGGTAACTCTCAATGTATTACTTCCTGGAAAAACATTTTATAAATAAATGTTTTTAACGTGGCACCGTTTCCCTACACTTTACAGCGCGAGACAACTTTTCCGAATGCTGCACAAAGACACAATTCTGAACTTCAAAATATAGAAAATGTAAACTTTTTTTTTTTAACATTTTTATTAATTACAAATAAAAAGCAAAGTCTAACTTTAGTGTCCGTATTAGATAGTTAGGACATTTAAGTACAGTTCTGATAAACTTCAATATTTTTTTTTTTTTTTTACCATGACACAAATGGGAACAGGCATCAAATGCCGATACAGGTTCCCTCATATCAACGCCCCAAATCATGGGCCATCCGCGCCGGCGCATAGTGGCACTTCATGCACGTGCCCTAAAATATTTAAGCATTCTAAGAGCATCTAAATATTTTAGGAAATCAGATTAAGTCGGTCCAAATTGTTTTTGTTCTTGCAATGTGGGGCGGATATGTTAATGGTTTGTTGGTTCACAAAGTCAGTTGACAAAGCGCTCATGGCAGCATCCTCGTGGCTACCAAAGCATATGCTTCATCTTTCGTCTATACATTTGCTTGGCAAGTGCTTGTATTGACTCGGAGCTGCATCAGCGAGATTGTCCTTTTCCCCCATCATAAACACCGACAATTTAGCAAAGTGACTTATTTCTACCCAAACCTCAGCATTTCAATGTGTTGGTACCTCCCAGTATGCGTCCCGGTCACCGATATTACACTCCGAGAGGTCAAAGGGCGATCTTAAATTCTATTTAGAATTAAAATCCCAAAATAGCACAGATAGACCAATACTAGGCAGCCATAGGCGACCCAGACTTAAACAAAAAGCAGGATGTATACCAAGATAGTCACCCCTGGAAATCATTACTACCTGATGTATTGGTGATCAGAACGTCGATGCAGCCAACAAGAGCTACATTGCTCGTCCCCAAAATGCTAATTATTTTGAAAGATGAAATACCTACTTTGCTTAAATACTCTTGATAATGAGTTTTGCCTTTTTTTTAAAAAAAAAAAAAAATCTTTTAAAGGGCGTTTCATGTTGGCAACTGTTGGAGTCTCTGCTAAATTGTTTTAATTCTAAACAGCACCATCTGTTAGCATAACGGAGATCAGGATTGAAGCTGAACGACAGCTCTGCAGCGAGCCGACTGCTCTGTCAGGGGGCCCCCGACGCACATCGCAAAATACACAGACAGAGTCCTCGGAAGATGGACGGATAGGACTTGGGAAAAGCCACGGCACACACCACGTACATTTCCCACTAATACTGCTGTGTGTTCACCGGACGTTACACGAAAGATCAACTGACCTGACAAAATCAGGCCGGCACGTAGTGGGAAGATGGTGCTAAACTGGCATTGACAATTTTTTCTCTCCATTATGCATGAATAAATTTTAAATCTATTCAGGTGCCGCATTTTCTTTAGATGAAGTGAATGGTTTTAAAGTATGAATTGGAATATCCAACTCTTTGTGACAACTGGATACACAGATCCAATTTTCAGTAGGTTTTTGTAGAACCACTTGTGTTACGTGGCTCATAAAACAGACGTAAAAAAATAAAAATAAACTCAGAACATGCAGGTGTGCTGAGAATCTCTACACCGGACCAGAACCGTCCTCTGTTATTCAAGTATTAAAACTCATCTTGGAATAAATAGTTCTAGGGTTTCTAGACACCATGAACAACAATGTCTGCACTACATAAGCTCTATACACTTACAAGGTATTCTCTTTAGAGAACCCAAAACATCAGGTCCCAAATGTTCTTGTTGTGCCCACTCCATCTGCCCTGTAGCCCACCTGAGTGTGTTTAGGACTGCAGCTGGAATGGGCGGGTCCAATGTCCTTTTGGCTGTCTGTTAAAGTACAACAACCTTTAAGCTGCTGAGAGCCCACACAGTAATGTGTTGCAGTCTTTAGTGTACAGGAAACTCCATGAAAAACAAATTTCGCTTTCACAGGCGAACCACTGTTGCGGCAGAGGATGAGCAATGTATTACAGAAGTGGCATCGTCTATATCGCCACGACATCCCCCCAAAAAAACAACAAGGGTTTCAAGATCCTATCCCGATCACAGAATTTTTCTGCTACCATTTTTACTTCCACCGAAATAGAAGCGAGAGTTGATGCCTTGAGCAGGTCTGGCTCGGCTCATTAGTTAAATAAATAATAGCTTTTCACAATAACCGCACGGGTTTCCAGCAGCTCTTGTGGCTGACGCAGCAAAACGTTAGTTGACCTCAAGTTAAAATGCCAATGCAAGAAAACAGAAGAGCGGCACACTGAAACCTACTCTCGGATGCACTCTCCTGGGACATTCTCTACGTGACCATCACAGGCTATTCCAGGTCAAGTTACTGCTGATATCAAGGTCAGCTACGAATTAATAGGTTTTTTTTTTTTTTACTGTGAATAAGGATTTGAAATCACAAGGGATTATTTAAAGACATCAACACTAGATGGCTCTTAACTGCAAAAAGGGTCCGAAAAACATCATTTGAAACAATACCAATTCTTCAAAGTCACTAAAGACATGGGTACCAGTGCAGGATCTGAAGTTACCGTATTTTAGGATCAGAGGTCTTACCTATTGACTGGTCTTTCACTGTCTATTAAAGCAACAAACTGTGAAAAATCCGAAATGGTATTTAAAAATAAATAAATCAAACAACAACAAAAATCAGCTCTGTAATATTAGATCATACTGTCTGCAGTTTTCTTTAACGCCTAATGCCATTTTTAATGATTTTTTTTTATGTACTGAACATTCTTTGGTTGCTACAGCAACTATTTAGAAAGTCATACCCACTTCCTCTTTTGAAACATGCTCTCACACCCTTTTGAGCTCTGCCCTTTGGCAACAAAGTATCACGATTCTGTTGCTGCGTTCCAAACTGCAGACTGTCTATTACTCTGAAAGCTGTAACAACAATATGCTACACTTAGTAATGTAATGTTACATATCGCCTGTAGCATCTCACAGACTGCAGCACAAAGTTAGAAGGCGTCCATTTAGTTAGGCACACAATCAGGCTTTTTACAGACTTATAACAGGAACACCAAACGATGGCCAGCTTTAGGTAAGAATGTAGAATTATACATTGTCACATTCTTTACATATTAAAATAAAGAGGGGAAAAACGAGTAATGTAGTATTGCTGCTTTTAGACATTTCTCCCACCATCAGAGGTAAAGAGAGTGTTTGCAGGCCGTTTTGGGACCTGTAAAAGGAGATACATTGGCATGGTTACAGGCTTACAAATACTTTGATCAAAGAATTGGACTAAATGACCCTTACGAGGAGATATAAGTATTTAACTATATCGTTTATCATATTGAATATAGCATTGGGGATGTGTCCTTTCATTTTAAAACACTGCTCAATGATTTGTGGCAATATTATAATGTACAAATAATTGTGATATGCTACGGATGAAGGCTTCACTGGGAGTTGGATGGATTTCAGAAATGAAACATATTTTTTAAAAAAAAGACATAATGCAAGTCTCAAATGATTAAAAGTATTTCTGAGATTCTCATCGAGCCTGCTGATGGACGGCCTCCATCTGTGTTTTGACTAACTAGCTGGGATTTGTTTGACAAGAACGGGCAACTTTCTCCAAATTCCTTTCCTCGGGAACCTCGTGCAACACCCGCGATACTCCGACTGCAATGGATTTGGCACATGGTGGGGCACTCGAACAGCGTGACAGGAGGCGGACATGCAGCCAAAGCACGCCGACTGTGTCTACATATGAGTAGGAGGGAAGGGAGTGAGGAAAGTCATCGCGTTAGGAGAGGACGTGGAATCTAAAAGAAATATTATGTACCGCGATGGAGACAGCGATACGTGACACGGTTTATTTTCAATGAGAGATACAGCACAGATTCTGGTCAACCTGCACCAATAATTTCCTTTTTAAAAGGTGTTCAAAGCTCTTAACGCAGCAGAACATGTACAGTAGTACGGGCGCAACTTTTTTTACATTGTTTTTTCATTATTACTGTATTTCAGCTCTGGGGACCCCCTGCTTCCAGAGATACTTATCTCCGTAGCGGTGACTGTATCTGCAGCCAGGGAAGTTGTGTGCCTACTAAAATGGCGGCTTACATGTCACGCAGGCCAATAGGAAGTCGTTGCGTCATCCCTTGCGGCTTCCTATTGGTCTGTGCGAGCTGGACATTTAAACTCCAGAAAAATACCGGCACCCTCTGCTGAGGCAAGTATCTCAGGAAATAGGGGTCCCCGGAGCCGAAATGAATGGGGGTTCAGCTCCGGACACCCCTTGCTTCAACCAGTAAATTTAAAAAAAAAAAAAAAAAAACGTTTTAGAAACATTGCGCAATGCTCCGTATTTTGCTGCTTTACTGGCGTTGGAATTTAATTTAGCAGCTTTAGTAAGAATGTGGGTTTTATTTTCATCTATTACATTTGCTGCAAATCAGCTTTGTAGTTTCTGGAAGAATAATTTTTTTTTTTTTAAATCCCTAGCAAATATGTAGTTTTTTTTTTATTGGCAGCTTTCTTAAACTTTTCTAAAGATGTGGGAAGCAACATTTAATGCAGGGCGGTAAAAAAAAAAAAGGTGGAAATAGGCACCATTTATCATTCGAACGTAGCTCATTTAGACGGGATTTTTTTTAATATATAGTTTGTAATCAAACTGATATTAAAAATGTTGGAACTCCTTTAAAATTGTAGTAATGTCAACGTGAATACAAAATATTCACATTTCCTGAAAGGATATAGATTTTCTATTATTTTTCCCTTTAAAAAGGTGCAGTCTATCGAGATATATATATATATATATATATATATATATATATATATATATATATATATATATAAATTTAAACCTTTTTTTTTAACTTTACTTCCTTTAAAATTATCCCCTCTCTGCCTTTCCAAAGCAGTTTTTATTTTCCGTCTCCATTAAGGATATCGGCGTTTGAAATCCGAGGAGATAAAACGGAAGCTCCCCCCAGAGCCCATTGCAGTCTAAGGCCGCGCTTATAGTGCGCGCGACGGCGACGGATGACATCACCCGTCGCCGCTAGCGAAAGTTGTAATTCGCTTTCCGGCGACCAGGTCTTTGATTGGTTCAGAGGCGGTCACGTGGCGACAGCCTCTGAAAAATCTAATTTGACCGGCTTCAAAAATTTGCGCCGCCAGCGTCGCTCCCGTCGCACTTACTATAAGCACGCGGCGGCGGCGGTGGCAATACATGTGTTTTGCCGTGACATCGCGTCGCCGGCACTATAAGCGCAGCCTAAGGATGACCGTGGTAAAATCAGGAATTTTAAAACTTTTTTTTATTTTAAAAGCAGGACATGCGGAGGGAACAAGATACTAACAGAACGTTAAACTCATAAAGCTTCTGGCATACGGGGCAAAGGGGGCGGGGGGATTTGCGGCTATCAACATCTTTTAACCAGTAGATTTTCAATATTATATTAGATTTTCATTAGGACATGTTTGGGATTTTGTTATTTATGGTGTGACACTTTCTCAATGCACTTTCTGGGGGGGGGGGGGAAGCCATCAGCTGTTGGGAGATAAAGATGCTGCTTCATATCGTTCCTCAATAAAATAATCTAACTGGCATTATACCTCTATTTTTTTAGCCTTCAAATCCCGTGGTGCCAGGCGACAGTTTCCCTCTCCTATCCCAATTACAGGCAGATTATGTAAAGTGTGGAAGTAGTTTATTTTATATACTGGATCCCAGCCTGACGCAACAAACCCACAAACGAGACATTGTAACGGACACAGCATTCAGTCAGAACCAAAAGTACCACAGTGATGGAAAGACAATGACAAGGTCACGGGGTTCCATTCTTTAAGGCTTCATGGTTTCGCGGAGAATTCCCTAGGAATAGTCGGCTAATAGGCAACAAAAGCTACAATGTGCTTGGACACAGCAGGGGAACTTCATTTTGGCGCCTATTAAATGATACCTTGAACGGAAGGGCACATGGGCTAATTGGTATGAATGCTTGCCGCACAGTTACCGTGGTCCTCTCACTGGGCTTTAGTAAGACTTCTGATTCATTACTTGTTACTCATGTCTTCAACCTATCCACACTGCAAGGTCTGCCCGCCCAGCAGGCGCCCGTCATGCAGGCTATTACTGCCGACTCCACGGGCCCACTGTGAGGAAAATACCAGTGTTACAAAGTGGCTATTAGAGTTGGCTTGAGTTAACCCCTTTGGTGTCAGAGTGCCCATCAATGCTTTACACTGACCCCCCCCGCAGCGTAGAGGTCAAAAGACAGACTGTACTTTGACTTACGGCCGCGATTATAATGGTCACGTGCGCGAAACCTGCACGGAGGTCCGAGGCGATGGGAGGCGTATCTGTGATGTCATGTGAGTGGTTTGCCCTCATTGGCCGAGCCGCACACATGACACGGCCATCGCGCGGCAAAAATACAAAATTGCTGGCCTTCGAGAATCGCAGCCGCGCGTCACCGTTCGCGTGCTCCATGGGCGGCCTCAAAGAGAAGGGGTTTGTTGTTCTCGCCGCGCGTGCCGGGTCCAAGGGCGAAGGCAGCACAAATGGCAAGGTAGTGAAAAGGTTAAATATGTAGTAGCTATATCAAAAGGTGGCCAACTCCAGTCCTCAAGGGCCACCAACAGGTCAGGTTAACGATATCTCTGCTTCAGCATAGGTAGCCCAGACAACAACCGAGCCGAATGTGCTAACGCAGGGATATCCCCAATACCTGAACTGTTGGTGGCCTTTGAGGACTGGATTTGGCCACCCCATAGCTATAGAAACAAATGTAGTAAAAAATAAATAAAAATATCCATGTTTTCTCCGGATTTGTGACACGGTCAGGTTCAGAGCGGCTGCACTATACGGAGATTTACTACTAATCTTCCCGTTTTCTTTAGCTGGAGCAGCACAATTGGAACGGTGTAAAATACTCAAACGAAGACAGCAAAAAGCAGATCAAAGCTCCATCTCCCTTACTACCAGGGTTATAAACGACATTACAGAGAGCGGACACTTGTGAAGGACGTGGTCCAGGTTCTCCCTTGCACGTCAGGATTAGACAGCACAAAAAAATATATACTACTAGCTGAGAGACCCGGCGTTGCCCGTGAGTTAAATTTCCTGCTCCCTCCTCTCCCCCCTATTTCTGTGCTCCCCCTCTCCCACCACCCAGAGGGAGAGAGGGACAGTGGACAGGAGGGGGGGGGGCAGTGGACAGGAGGGGAGGGGGGGGGACAGTGGACAGGAGGGGAGGGGGGGACACAGTGGACAAGAGGGGGAAGGGGGGGGACAGTGGACAGGAGGGGGGGCAGAGGACAGGAGAGGGGGGGGGACAGTGCACAGGAGAGGGGGGGGGACAGTGGACAGGAAAGGGGGGGGGGGCAGCTGCAGGAGGAAGGGGGTCCTTCCGGAGGCTGCCTGCCCACTGCCTGTCCCTCCGCCGGGGAGGGAGGTGAGGCCTTTTTATAAGGGGGCTGGTAGCCATGAGTGTTTATTATAGACAGAGGGTGGCCCTCACCACACACAAAGCATGTCCGCCCACTCTGTCTGACATTGACACACCGACTGGCTATGTCTGGATTCTGACTGACCCCCGCAGCGCGGGTAAATCCTGTAGCCTCTCTGATAGAGGGAGCAACCGTCACGCGCCAAGGGCAGCAAGGCAGGAGGGGGGGAGCGCGCGGACAGTGACGGGTCTTTGGGCGGGAAAACACGCACCTGACAGGAGCCGGGCGGGAACAGACCGCCTCAGTATTGCCAACGCCGCCATCATGTGTATAAATAGCCTGAGGAAAGAGAGAGCGACATCTGGTGGGAGCAGCTGCAGGAGGAAGGGAGTCCTTCCAGAGGCTGCCTGGCCACTGCCTGTCCCCCCGCCGGGAGGGAGGTGAGTGAGCGCCGGGAGGGAGGTGAGTGAGCGCCGGGGAGGGAGGTGAGTGAGCGCCGGGGAGGGAGGTGAGTGAGCGCCGGGGAGGAGTGTGTGTGTGTGTGGCCGAGGGGGAAGAGAGTGGCAGTTGGGTGACGTCAGAGCCACCAATGTGATTGGCCAGAGGCTGAGGACCAATCAGATTCACCGCAACTAGTACCAACCTTTCGATTTTATATATTAAGAAAAGCCACGCAATTTGCTGCAATGGTAATACTATAACAAATGCTGTCCTCACAGAGCCCAATGTCATGACGGACACTTCCAAAGAAACACAAACATAAAGTCAGCTTTGCCACGGTGCAGGGCCCTCGCTCATTTCCAATTCACCGGCTCAACTTACATCCGATGCCTTACTGTGCAGCTTCATCTACTGACCTTTGCAGCTGAAGGACAATGCTAAGCTTTGCTGTCCAGAAAAGAACACACACAAATACCCTGCATTTTAACCAGTTTTTCTGGAATGCTTCCGAAAAAGTCTTACAACATAGACAGATTAACAAAACAAAGTCATACAGTTCCCAGGGGAGTCTCTAAACCCATTCTAGGTTTTACAGACCCACTAGAAACTAATGTAAGGTTTCTATACCAAGCAGCCTTAACCAAAGGGTATCCATAGCAAGCAGCCTTAACCAAAGGGTATCCATAGCAAGCAGCCTTAACCAAAGGGTATCCATAGCAAGCAGCCTTAACCAAAGGGTATCCATAGCAAGCAGCCTTAACCAAAGGGTATCCATAGCAAGCAGCCTTAACCAAAGGGTATCCATAGCAAGCAGCCTTAACCAAAGGGTATCCATAGCAAGCAGCCTTAAACAAAGGGTATCCATAGCAAGCAGCCTTAACCAAAGGGTATCCATAGCAAGCAGCCTTAAACAAAGGGTATCCATAGCAAGCAGCCTTAACCAAATGGTATCCATAGCAAGCAGCCTTAACCAAAGGGTATCCATAGCAAGCAGCCTTAACCAAAGGGTATCTATACCAAGCAGCCTTAACCAAAGGGTATCCACAGCAAGCAGCCTTAACCAAAGGGTATCCACAGCAAGCAGCCTTAACCAAAGAGTATCCATAGCAAGCAGCCTTAACCAAAGGGTATCCATAGCAAGCAGCCTTAACCAAAGGGTATCCATAGCAAGCAGCCTTAACCAAAGGGTATCCATAGCAAGCAGCCTTAACCAAAGGTATCCATAGCAAGCAGCCTTAACCAAAGGGTATCCACAGCAAGCAGCCTTAACCAAAGGTATCCATAGCAAGCAGCCTTAACCAAAGGGTATACATAGCAAGCCGCCTTAACCAAAGGGTATCCATAGCAAGCAGCCTTAACCAAAGGGTATCCATAGCAAACAGCCTTAACCAAAGGGTATCCATAGCAAGCAGCCTTAAACAAAGGTTTCCACACCAAGCAGCCTTAACCAAAGGTTTCCACACCAAGCAGCCTTAACCAAAGGTTTCCACACCAAGCACCATTAACCAAATGTTTCCAAGCATTTAAAAGCAGCAATCCAAGAATGGAACCAGAGTCCTTGCCAGAGCTGAACCACACTATTTCTAGCTCCAGTGACTCTTCCCTCGGTTTCCGAGATACTTACCAGTTTTACTTCCTGGTTTAAAAAATAAATAAAAGGGCATTTAAACAGTTGTCCAATAGGAAGCCACGGCTGATGTGACTTCCTATGTTGGCCCCTGGTTTGGCCGCAATATTGTTCCCCTGGAAAGAATTGTAAACACAAGAACTTGACCGGTATGTATCTCGGAGCGGAGAATAAGCTGGTTCAGCTCCAATTTTTCCCATACTGTTAAAAATAGTAGCGGGAATTCCAGCTCCAAAGGAACGAAAGGAAGTGTGTATGAGTGGCACACTATTGCTTCTAAAAATATATATATATTAAACCATGTTTTTCTCCTTGGTGCTCACCCTTGTTGACCCCGGCGTCTCAAAGCTGGATCCATGTAAGAATGAAGAGGTATTGGAGGTAGTGGAAGCCCACAGGAGCCTTAGATTGAGTTCAAATAAACTTCTACTGTATTTAGTGCATCAGAGCAGGCATACATACAGTAACGTTTCCGGACCACCCTGTCCTTTCTTCAGACCATACACCTGGAATGAATCTAAGGCTCCGGTGAGCTTCCAAGGAACACAATGAACTGCCTGCTGAAAACATGAAGATCCCCTCAGAGGGATTCAACAGCTTTAACCAACCCCGGTCTAATAAAACCAGAACATTGCCCTTTTTGCAGTTCCAGATGGGTGGCAAAGTAAGCAGCTTAATATGAGGGCACCTGCCGCTCTGGGCTATTTGCTAACTACCAGTCCACTTATCTGACTTGTGATGTTCGACATGAGAACACCAGAATTGCAGCATGGCAAGAACAGGATAACCTTAAAACCTGAACTGGAACACGAGGGACCCATTCCTTCCATATCCCCTTCCGACCCCTAAACAAGGTAGCCCAAAACACACAGCTCTGTGGACACTTCAAAGCTGAACTGCATGTGTGTTGGAAACATAGAACACCCCATGACCTTCTCTTGAAGACAGCCCTGGCTGTACTACGCCAAATTAAAATGAAGCTGGAACAATTGCATTTTCACATAACCGAGAGCTGCTTACGGTGACAAGGTCGGGTCAAAGGGACATATAGACTGAGAATTACACCGGACAAAAAGGTCTTTGATGCGGTGTGCCTGGATCTACGCATACGATGCTGCAACGGTCTTACTGACAGCACAATACTGGGCCACTTAACTACAATGAGTCCTTTGGGCCCGTCCATCACTGTCCGGCCGCAGATATTGCGCTGTGCGTCACTTTGCTAACATTGCAAGTCCTGGTATCATATCCTCGAAGGCAGCAATAAATCCGCTAACAGGGGGTCTCAACTCCAGTCCTTAAGCCCCCCCTCAAGGTCAGCTTTCCAGGATATCCCTGCTTCAGCACAAGTGGCTCAATCACGCCAGGCTTCAGCACAGGTGACTCCGTCTGACAGCCACCTGTGCTGAAGCTGGGATATCTTTAAAGCCTGACCCTGTTGGGGGGTGGGGGGCTTGAGAACTGGAGCCGAGAAACCCTGTCCCAACAGCAACAATTAATTTGTACTAAAACACGAATGTCAGAGTGACGTCCTTCGCCTGGGATAAAATCTCTAAGTGGCAGATTTCTTTACCATTTAAACATTTGGGGGGGAGGGGGAGATGGGGTTGGGGTTAAAATAAATAACTCCCCACGATTAGTCTCCATTGATTCTTTCCCTTTCTAACATTAACATCAGTAACAACAACAAAAATGCAGCTTCAGCAGATAGCAAAGGTCTTCGTTCCTTGCTGGATGAACTTCATAACAATAGTTATTAGGAAGTATTCGGACAGGGTACACGAGAGGGGAGGCGGGGTGGTGTAGCTAATCTCCTTTAATCCAAAAGCAGCCATAGCTCCGGCTTTTCCGACTGTGGGAAATAGAAAGGAAATCATTCACTATTCCCCGGCCCCTCACTGGATCTCATTAGTCTCGCAATTCATGAAGGGGACCACCGAGTTCAGGACCCGCCCGAGGCCATTACAAGCGCGCGCTTGTTTGTCGCCTTAAACGTTAAAAAGCACTGTGGTTTTTCGGTGTGCAGCTAGAAGCCTGCTTTTAATGCACATCATTAGCTATTTAATTAACGGGTTTATTCCGTCGGGGAGGGGCAGACATCGCGAAGTGCTGCAAAATACAGAGAAACGCGCGCTTTATATAACGGAACATTAACCTCTCCTTCAACCTAGGCACTGTACGTGAAAATACTCCGGGAGTCTTCGGAAAAACATCAGCGTTTATTATATTGCTTAAAAAATCGCTTGCCCCCGAGGTCCCTTCTTCGTCAGGACAACTCTGATTTTTGGATCTACAGAAGAAGCATCCTCTATGGACCAAAGCACCGATTATATTTAATTACTTGATCATTTTTTTAACTTTGCATCAGTTTCTATTACAGAAGCAACACAATGTTTTCTACTAGTACCAATTACATTGGAAGATCTTCAAAGCAGGGACTCCTTTTCCTAAATGTGACTTAATGTCTGAAAGCACTTCTTCCCATTATGTGTTATTTATATGATTATTACGTGTATTACTGCTGTGAAGCGCCGTGTACATTAATGGCGCTATATAAATAAAGACCTACATTATTAGTATTAGTCTGTAATTTGCACCGGAGTCACTATAAAGGAAAAGTGATGACCCTGGTTTATTCTCCTACATTAAGCATGGCGGAGAGGGGGGAGGAATCAGCTATCTAAAAGAGAGAGAGACAGAAATATGCCGCAGAATAACATGTCCTGCTCTCTTCCTCCCCCCAGCATTAGAAGACTACGGTGTGCAGAATAGGCGGATTAAGGTGATGTCAGGACCTGTGTACACGGTTTATGTTCCAGACACAAAACAAAACCAGAGAATAACTTTGTTCCTCTTGCACTCGCCACCAGCTCTCCAAATCCCTAATGCCCCAGCCAGTTCAGACGCCGGCTAAAAATCAGTTTACTGTGCATTTAATATGAACAGAGAAAGGAGTCTGTCTCGCTCCACGCTGGTTAGATGACAGTGGCATAATTTCCACTTCAAACATGCTTCTGTCTCTTCTTTTTATCTGCCATGGCAATGGTTCGTTAGAACTGTCAAAAGGAGAAAGATGGTGGGGGTACAATGAGAGAACATCTCTCATACAACCTGCTGTTGGTTACAGCGTTTCAACAAATGACTGCACAGTGCCGGCCTCAAAGCCTTTTTGTCTTCAATAACACCTCTTACAGGTCACAAGTCTGTTAAAGGAGGAGTGGCTCAGTGAGTAAAGACACGGACCCTGCTTCAGTTCCCGGTGTCAGCTCTTTGTGACCTTGGGCAAATCACGATCTCTCTGTGCCTCAGGGACCAGAAACAGATTGAACGCTCATCTGGGCAGGGGCTGTGCCTGTAACAATCCTGTGTGCTTGTAGACTAGGAATGGGCTCTTAAGAGCTCAAGACATGTTTGTAAACACAAAGATCAGAACATTTGCAATTCTCAAAGAGACTAGACAGATTCCACATACAGAGTTTTAATATACACTCACGTTAGACACTATCTACCACCAATCTTCCGAGAGACCTACTTATCGCCAACCAATACTCAGATACCTATTTATCTGCAACCAATACTCAGACCTACTTATCTCCAACCAATACTCAGAAAGACCTACATACCGTCTTTTGAAATGATATGCTCCTCTACTCCTTTCGCAAAAACAGCTAATTTCGCTCCTTTATACAACTATTCTCCCCAGTACAGGTAAGGCAAGAGCGTTTGCATATCAAAATATAGGAGGATATTGCTGAAAAGATGAAAATACAGGAATGAGCGGAGATATGATTAACTATATCTAGGATCTCATTGAATACATTAGTAAAAGAGAATAGTTCTAAAAGTTTCCATACAGATGGTACTCGACTCCGGCCCAAAATACACAAGTTGCATAAACAGACCTCTCTGTTGTTTTTTGGGCGATGTCGGCAGATTTGTACTTTTTACCACATCTGGTGGCAATGCCCATTACTTATAAAGTTATGGACCGAGGTGTTTGAGCTTCTCAATGACACTGGGCACAATGCTGGTACCTTCCTCATGTGAGGCCCCACAGTAGCAGCTAGCTGTACTATTGCAAAAGCATGGATGGGGCTGCCGGCCCCTACACAGACGCATCAGATTCAACCTCACCCACTCCAGCGTACATCTGCGTTGCTCCAAAGGCGCGCAGCCTGATGGGGGGGCCCCCCCCAAGAACTGCTCCCCTCTGCACAGGACCAGCGTGCTAAGGGTTAACATGTGCTCGTTCTTTGTTGAATCGGCAACCCCACCCACTGGAATGTTAATGAGCCATGGGGTCACAAAGAAAAGATCTTTTTGTTCACAGACGCATCAGATTCAACCTCACCCACCCAGCGTACATCTGCCTTGCCCCAAAGGCGCACAGCCTTTGGCGCAGCCAAAGGGCATGAGCCGTTTGCTGATGTTAAAGCTGCTCTATTTCTATCTGAAACTCACAAGCCCTTTATCCCCTGTACCCAATTTTCCTACTTTATCTGTCCACGAAATGTCTGTGAAGTGACTGTATAACCTCTGTTCTTTTATTGTAACCATGTATTTTTTATAACTCTGTGCCCAGGACATACCTGAAAACGAGAGGTATCTCTCAATATATTACTTCCTGGTAAAACATTTTTATAAATACAAATAAAATACACTTGCTGCAATCAATAATACGGTGTGGCACTTACAGCTTGCTTCTCCGATTCCTCTGACAAATGTGCGATGATTTGGGAGCCCTGGGTAATATAATGGGAGCACAAGACTTGACAGAGCCAACCTATCAATATAAACTAGAGACAAAGGTATAGGATTCATAACATGCACTTAGATCCCATAATGGTGGAATTGGGGTTATATGTGAATGGGTTGATAAAACGAAATAGACCAATGCAATATTTTGGGTGTTTATTAGGTTACTCCTTTTCCTAAATGTTACTTTTATGTCTGAAGCACTTCTTCCCATTGTGTGTTATTTGTATTTGCTATTTATAGGATTGTACCGTGTATTACCGCTGTGAAGGGCTATGTACATTAATGGCGCTATATAAATAAAGATATACATAGTTATTCAAGTCTGCATAATCCACTCCCCATCTTCAGCCCCAATTTAATATTTTGTATTCTATGCTGTTTCCTAGTCAGTGTTCCCCTTTCTTTTTTGTCCCCCATAATTTTGCTAAATAAAAATGTTATGGTTAAAAATAAAAATGTATGTACAATGCTGAGTACCACACGCTATATAATGCATGTACAATGCTGAGTACCGCACGCTATATAATGTATGTACAATGCCGAGTACCGCACGCTATATAATGCATGTACAATGCCGAGTACCGCACGCTATATAATGCATGTACAATGCTGAGTACCGCACGTTATATAATGTAATTGTGAAGCGTTGAGGCTCATTGGCTAGAAAAGCGCTATATGAAATAAAGTTATTATTAAAGTATCACATGGCTGTGAGGAGGAGCACTGCAGCAGTGTGGTTGCCTTTAGATAATTACCCCACTATTAGAGAGGTCCATAATTATTTGACATTTGTCTCACACTTGACATTTGTTTTGCTGGACAGTCCTAAATTAACAAAAAACACCCCCAAACTTCTCAAATTGCCAGATCTGGAATAACTCCGCATCATCCTTGGGTCTACATCACTGCTATTTTGGGGACACGGTGCTTTGCTGCCAAAGGGCTTGCAGCAACTCCTACGCTGCCACGACAGCATCATTATGGAAAGAAAAGATCGACGCTAGCACAACCATGATCCTCAGTTCAAAGGATTAACTCCGACTAGTGAAAGAGCAGAACACATGATCTTAGGCAGAAGGTTCCTGAAGAACGGATCTGAGGGAGCCTCAAAGCGTGAAATGTTTCTTTAAAAACATTAGCCAATTAAAAGATTCACTGTATTCCAACGTTTTCATGTTCACAGCACTTTCTGTTGCTTGTTAAAGTGTGTGTAGAAATTTGTATTTCTACCATCACAGATTTATATATTACATGGAAAAAAGGAGCAGAGCTAAGCATTATAATGTTAGATCCCAAAAGTTCAGATGATTCAGAGCAGTGGGTTTTTTTTTTTTGGTTTTTTTTTTTTTCAACCAGGGTTCCTAGGAAACTTTTGGTTCCCCCAGTATCCCTAAAAGGGTTCCCGGCAATTTAAAAATTGTACCAAATACAGAAGAATTTTCAATGCAGCCAATCTCAGACACGCTATTAGAGAGGGTTGGGGGTTCCTTACAATACATCTGATCTCAGACACACTATTAGAGAGGGCTGGGGGTTCCTTACAATGCTTCTGGTCTCAGACGCGCTATTAGAGAGGGTTGGGGTTCCTTACAGTGCATCTGATCTCAGACGCGCTACTTGAGATTAATGCATTGTAAGGAACCCCAACCCTCTCTAATAGCGCGTCTGAGACCAGAAGCATTGTAAGGAACCCCCAACCCTCTCTAATAGTGTGTCTGAGACCAGAAGCATTGTAAGGAACCCTCAACCCTCTCTAATAGTGCGTCTGAGACCAGAAGCATTGTAAGGAACCCCCAACCCTCTCTAATAGTGCGTCTGAGATCGGATGTATTGTAAGGAACCCCAACCCTCTGACATGCTATTGGAGAAGGTTGCGGTTTCTCAGACTTTCACTATATAATTATAAGGTTCCTTAACCAAGAAAAAGGTTGGAAACTCCTGACCCAGAGCAAGCACATCCATTGGACGTGCAGCGAGTTACTATATGGTATAATATGGTAAGAAAATGGTGCTCAAAAATACTAGGACCTATATCCTTGTGTTGATAGGAGGAGAGCAAAACACTGGGTAATGATTACTAAAATAATCAAAGCACTAAACCTATAAGGGGGCTCTAAAACACCCTGAAAGTGGGGGTACGTGTGCGGAGACACTTCCCCCCTCTCCCCCCCCCCCTCATTGGGTTGGCCCCAGGTAAACGTACTCATGGAGATCCCAGTAGCTATATTTAAATGTTCTGTGTATAACACTTCTTGATAAAGTGCACAACCTGCACGAAACGCGTAGAAAGTTGCAACCCTCTATTTTATGGCTTTCCATTAAAGAGTGTATTTTGCCAGACCTGCTCTCTCACTTTTTGGCTGTGCGCTGCACACACACTGCATTTGGACTACTATATGGTATAAACCTTTATCTCTAAGAATGTGTGTGTGATGTACAACTCCAGCCACTGACGGACACCAAGATGCCAGAATTAGAGTCTTTTTACCTTCGCAAATTATTTCTCTTAAAGTTATCAGAAGAAACAGAACACACCGGGGGCGCACTTATATAGAAATAATGATTATATCCAAGGAGATTAAAAAAAACGATAAAATAATGTGAAATAGTGAAAAATAATTGAAAGCGATATCAAACGTAGAAGATACTGGATTCGATGCTGAAAACCCAAATTAACAGTCTTTGTAGTTGCTAGATGTATCGTGTGTGTAGTGGGGAGCGCCGAATCACATCAAAAGTATACACAAAAAAAAAGTGCAATATTTCCCCCCCCCAAAAAAACAATCGAAAGTGGCTTGTCTTGTAATATGATGATGATGATGATGATGATGCTGCCAAAACTCACACAGCCTGAAAGAATATCGGGCAGGGATAAACTTAATGAGTTAACTCCAGAGATTCCTCATAATGGTTCCTTACCATCAACCCCTTCCGACTCCAGTATGTGTGGAACGGAACATCAGCCCTCCCAGGGACAGAAGACAATAGTGTAGATGGTTTTGGATTTATATAGAATAACCAAAATATATTGGGGGGGGGGGGTGGGGGGGGGGGGAATAGTGCACACACATTTTAAAAAATATTTACAATTTGTTAAAAAGAACATGGAGGAGAAGGAGCTCAAAACACAACCCCGCCCCCCCCCCAAACCTGTCAATTCTCTGTAACATTGCAAAGATACACCCTTTCCTCTGTTGCTATAAACACATGCCCTCATTCTCTCCCGCCTCGTCTATTGTAACCTGGTACTGTCCAGCCTTCCCGCCTCGCCTACAATCTATCCTAAATTCTGCTAGAATCACTTCACGCTCACCTTAAATCTGTCTCGGGTTCTTTCCCGGTTTCCGATTAAATCCCATCTTTCTCGCAAAACAATAGCTTTCCTCCTCTGCTGCATGCACTGGCACAAGGATATGCTACCCAACATCGTTATTATGACCTCAATGCCATACTGAACAGTGAAAGGAATCCACAGTCAATTGGCCATGCGGATTTATGGGGACACTTATCTGTTCTCTCGCTTGTGGTGCGCTGCAGGTCTTGCAAAGCATCTTGACAATGTGTACAGAAACAACATGACAAACATCCAACAAAATATCTGATGTCAGGACCACCCCATGTTAATGATGCAGTCCCGTCGAGCAGTATATATGGAAAAACTTTTTGCAGTCACCGCTGCCAGGTTATGTGGCAATTCCTGGGAAATACAAAGTAACATCAATACTTCGCAAGCCGAATTCAGGGATACCATGAAGTATTAAAGCAGTGGTCCAAGCTGCTGGCTCCCTCCCCCCCCCCCCCCCTCCCATATGTGAATCAATACAATCTACACAATGATAAGCAATTAGCGAAGTTGCCGATCGATCGGCGAAGATTCGGCTCAGGGGTTCACTAAATGGCTGCGGAGGAGTATTGGACAGCATCTGTGACTTTGTAAATGGTTGCTATAGAAACAAAAATGCTTGTTACATTATAATTCATGAAAAAAATTAGAGTTTTTTAATGCTATATCCTACGTGTTTCTTTTTTTTTTTAAATAAATCAGTTCTGTACTTTGAGAAAATACTCATAGTACAGAACTGATTTTTTTTTTTTAAACACATGTAGGATATTGCTTGGTCTGCAGCTTTAAGCAGGAAAAAAAATGACTAAGTGGCACTTGCTGCTAAAAGTTGCAGTAAAGGAGCTAAGCAATCACAGAACATGCAGGACTGCGCAAGGCTGCTCGCTGATATACAGCACCGTCGCTAAACAGAATTATCTGCACCTGCTGTAAGAGTCAGAAAGGGAGCCAAGGGAGCAGTGGCCCGTCTCATCGCAACCGCTAGAGAGAAAGATTACTGCCTGCCTCACCGCCCCAAATACTTAGGGCTGGGACCCGCTGCGCCCGGCGGCACGGGCAGCCACACGAGCGTTCCCCACCAGCAGGGGAATCCTCCCGAGCCAGTCCCGGTCCCCCCTGGCTGCACAGCTCACTACACGCTGTGACGCATCAGCCGCTACGGGATACAAGAGAATTCTAATCCCTAACGTCGACGCGTCACGTGGTGTGGCTGTGAGCCAATGAGGAGGGGAGGCTTCGGGAGGAGGGGAGGCTTCAGGGAGCGAGGAGGAGTGTGGAGGGAAAGCAGCGTGAGTGCCTGTCTGTGTGTGTGTGTGTCTGAGTGCCTATCTGTGTGTGTGTGTGTGTGTGCCTGAGTGCGTGTGCGTGTGTGTATGTGTGTGTATGTGTGTATGTGTGCATGAGTGTCAGCGTGTGAGCCCGCAGCATCTCCCGAGCCCGAGGAGGGGGGGGGGGTAGCGGGTCCCTCTGCTTAAACCACGCCCCCCTCCCACTCCAGCCCCGACTCCCGCTCCCTACAGACCGCATATCGCGGTCTGTGTATGTCAGCGCCCCGCCTGTCTGCAGTGCGGGCGCGCTGACTGAGGGAGCGGGGCCTTAGCCTTAGGGGTTAGTGTATGCTCACTCATGCATTATTAAACGGAAGGACCTTGCTTGTTCCAAGAGCCTAGGTGTGCAATAACCCTTCCATCCCCAAGATAAGTTCCTGGGAAAAGATGCACGCAGCTGGCCAGTCAGCCTTCTGTGAGCTTTGGAGTCGTCACAAGATGTTTGCGGTCAACAAGTCATGGGAAGATGGGCGGTTACACACGATCAAGCCTCAACTCAGGGTGCCAGTGCAATGCCACCCAAGAGATTAACACACCATCATTGAAACTGCATCATTTAGCATCATTCTACTTTCTAGCCGAGAATCCACCCCCAAAACGGTTCTACCTGCAGAAGTATTGGGCCAGAAAAAAAGGTCCACTATGCAAAGGACGTCTGGTTACAATTCCATCAAGATATTAGTGCATAGGGAAGTACCACCAGAAATGAAGGTAAAAACCATGTCCATCAAGTTCAACTTTATTTTATTTAGAACGCCGATATACAAGTCAAGAAGAATAAAAGCACAGTGAAGGATCTCCCAATCTTTATTGATAAACAATGGTCACTGAAAAATCCCAAGATGAGTCAGGAAGGATGTTTGTATTTTGTTTAAAAAGGATTCTGTGTAAAGGATTCCGCAAGAAGAACGCGAAACAAGGGTACGGTTTTAGGGACCGATCGTCGATCTATGTTAGAAGAGAAAACAAAATATGAGCCTCAGAGTGCTGTGTATTCTACAGTTATTTATATATATGTTCCACTAGTGCACCCAGACCAGTTGGCCAATTCACGCGAGTGACACGCCACTGTGTGCTTGCAGAGAGAATAGAGAGCAGGATCACCATCTTGGCCACAATGGGTGGTAGGAAAGACTGGGTGTAGGACAGTAGCCATGAGTCCGGGCTATTGGGATGCTTCTTTTGAAAGGTGAGTTTTAAGGTTGGTCGGTATTAAAATTAGATGGGTTAACACCATTAGCAGGGAAATATGAGGCAGGGAGGCATGGGCAGGTGTGTGTATAGGACTGGGTCAGAGAATAGGACAGAGAAGGAAGCAGCCAGGCAGAGACAATGAATGTGTTGGAGTGCTTTTTATTGAGGCGTGTAGAAGTTGGTGGGAAAGGTGCATACATAGTGGTGCAGTGTATAGGCACAAGCAGAGGTGGAAGGCAGGAGAGATGAAGAAATGTGGTTCGGAGGAAAATGGGGAACTTGGAGAAATAAAAGTTTACAAAAAGGAGCGAGGGAACAGCCAATAGAAAAAACAACAGGGAGGCCAAATGAGATGCAGAGAGAGGTAGGAGGAGAGAGGCCTGGGAGGCCACAGTAGCACTGCAGGTTGCACAGGAGCTTAGAAAGTTAGTCTTTAGATGTTAAAAAATTAAAAGTATTTAGAAAGCCAAGTTCTCACAGTTGTAGGCTTGATAATGAAGTGCAGACTCCAGCTCTTGTATTCTTCACCTCCAATTCAACTCCAAACACTTCATATGACACTTAAGATGTTAAGCAGCCAATGTGCAGTCTCATTGGTTGTCCCTGTGTGAGCGACAGGCCGATCAGCCAATCAGAGGGGGAGCGATGTGCATCCTCACTAGCCGTCTCTGGGTGAGTGCCAGGCCGTTCATCCTATCACGGAGGGATGTGCAGGCATGCTTAGAGATATAGATATATCACATTTATTCGAGGAAAAGAGCGAAGTCCAAGTACTGTATGGTCGTCCACCAAACAATAAAATGGTCCGCGATATAAAAAAAAAAAAAGTTTAAGAACTCCTGGTCTGCTACACTCCCCCGCTCCCGTTAAAAAAAAAAAAGATCAAAACCGTCTATAAGAGAACTTATGCAAGAAGAATTCAGAACAGATGGTGTCGGGCTGCGAGCAGACTTAAGCTTCAAATAAACTTTATTTTTGCTGTGGGAGGGAGGTGAGCGTGGGAATTAAGAAGTAGTACAGTACAGCATAGCCTTTCTTACAACGGGAACAGGGTGTGGGGCGGGATACCAGGGAGCGCAGTAAGCCGGTAGATACATGTAATAAAATTAAAAAGGACAAAAGAGCACACAATGGTGTAACACTGATAGTGACTTCCAGGTGGTATAGTGCACTTAGAATGAATGTGCACTTACATGCAGTAAGGAAAGATCGTCTGGCTCACTCCCCCAGGAAAAGACCCCTGTAATGGCCATCTCTGGGAGCCGGGCAGCTCAGGGTTAACTCCCCCTCTTGTCCCACGTAGTTTAGCAGACCATGAGGGACAAAGAAATGGATAGACACAATAGTGTAAAATGTCCCTAATGTATTGCAAAAATAGAGCACAGTAACAGGAGGCTACTCACATAGTAGCCCTCTGCCAGGGCATCTGTACAATACAATGTCCCTTTGTTATAACATTGTGTCTTCTTTTGTCCTTTAAATTTTATTACATGTATCTACCGGCTTACTGCGCTCCCTGATATCCCGCCCCATACCAGTATTGAGGACCACGAGGGAAGGTCCAGTGAAGGTTGAGCTGCACAAAACTTGTTATTCCATCTTTAACCATATACATTATTGCATTTGTTTGTGGTTGTATTGTAAATACTGTACCATTTACGGTAACTAGTGTGTCATCCGGGCCACACTGCCACATGAGCGCCAGGTGAAAATCTGTTTGTAACGGGAACAGGGACATGAAATGGTTCCAGGTAAAAGCAAAGGTTTTTTTTTTACACCCGGGGGATAAGACATGCAATTAGCATCCTTTTCATCCTCCGTTTGGACACTGGCACTTTTGTTTGTTAAACGGCTAATTATCAACAGTGATTGAAAAATGAATATAAAACTGGAATTAATAAATATTTTATATGCGGTTCAGCAGATTAAACCGATTTCAGCGCAGCCTCCTGGGAAAACAAAAGTTTCCGATATATACAGTATTGGGATGGATACATTAAAGAAAAAAAAAGAAAAAAAAAAGATTGTATTTATTCTTTTTAAATGTGGAGTCTGCAGCAATGCATACAAACAGGGTGTAATGCAAGATAAACACGTTAAAAAGGATAAGATGCCATGTGAAAACACTACTGATTCGTTAAAATTAATAACGGGGATGGGACGTCTGACTTAGGAGGAGAGGCTAGCTAAATTAGATTGGGTAACATTAGAAGAGTGGCGTTAAAGAGGGGGATACGATAACTATTTATAATCATAATCAGGGGTCAATACAAGGAACTTTCAAGAGAACTATTCATCCCAAGGGCAGTACAAACATGGGGTCATCCCTTAAGGTTGGAAGAAAGGAGATTTCACCAGCTACAAAGGAAAGGGTTCTTTACAGTAAGAGCAGTTACAGTGTGGGATTCATTACCCATGGAGACCGATGACAGATACAATAGATATATATCTTTAAGAAAAGGTTCAACATATTTTTAGAAAGGAAAGTAATACAGGGATATACCAAGTAAGTAAATATTGGAAGGATGTTGACCCGGGGAGTAATCAGATTACTGGAGTCAGGAAGGAGTTTATTTTTATCATTGGATAATATTTCACAAGAGGTTTTTGGTGTGCCTTCCTCTGGATCAATATACTGTAAATACAAATATAGAATGAGTTGCTCTGTCGTCTAAACTTAAAGGTTGAGCTCAATGGACAAATGTCTTTCTTTCAACCTCCTCTACTATGTAACTAAGTAATGTGTGCATTTAATGAAGGAGTGGGAACTCCTATAGTTAATGACCAGTAAATAAAAGTTTACAGTTAATAAATGAATGAAAATAAACTAAAATGAAAGGGAGGATGTCAATAAGGAGTTATGGGGCTGTCCCTGCATGCACAGTGGTCTCTAGCAGCATTGGAGAATATACCGTTAGCAGCTCAGTCCCAAATTCAAAGGAAACTCCATCCGTGAAAGCACACAGACGGATAAGCGTTACATGGCGAGTGGTCCCTTCTCTCCGGGCCGGTGGCAGATGCTCATTCCGGACAAGACAGTAAGGGGGGGGGGGAAGTATATCAAGGATTTAAGTATGACAGAACTCCTTCCATAAGCACTTCCACACTTGGCTGGAAGAAACAGTGCGGCAGGGTTCTCCATTTTATACAGATCAGTACAAAAAGTGTTAATAAAAACAAAATATGACGGGGGGGGTGGGGAAAGTACAATCATATCCAACAAATTGGTGGGTGGAATAATTACCCAATATATTTCCCCCCAAAGCCGTGTAGGATTTAAAACATTAAAAACAAAAAACAAAAAAAAAAACAACAACATGGGGCAGTAATGCACATCTCAGCTTAGGAAATCAATGCAGAACAGATCTTGATAGGGCAAAATCACAATTGTGTTGCATTACTGATATTTCAATACTCCACATGGGATAGAAATACTCCACCAAAATATGAAGGGGGGTTATTTTACTCCATTTTTTAAATAATTTAGCCCATCCTCTGAACCCGCCAGGCACTGCAACACTGGTTAGAATCATAAAGCATTGTCTAAAAGGGCGATGTATTCAGTCCCAGCATTTCAAATGCACCTTTGGGACTGGGATCCTTGTGGTCAACCAGCTATTTACAAAGGCCAAACACAACAACATGCAGTGGGACTCGGCCGTCAAGAGCCAGAACTTGGCTGAAATGTCCCTTATTTGACATTACACCTTATTCACAACAGAATGCAGTATCAAAAAAAAGGAGCATCACAGGCATTAGAGAAAGAAATGAAACAAACTCAAATAGAGAACAAAGAAAACCAACATCTGGTCTGCCATTTCTGCTCAACATACGGCAATTGTGCAAAGCTCACAGTCGGCACAATGTAACAGAACCAGGCACAGTGAGGAGCAGTCCAAACACAGACGTCCCAATGGTAAACTATTCTCCTTCACTTCTTGCAACTCGTCTATCCATTTAGATCTAGAATCCTGCGCAATAACCGCTAATGGAGACGCCAGGTTGCCCGGACACTGCATTGGAAACAAGTCACTCACTGTACAACAGGCACCAAAATTAGATTGCAACAACATTTTACACCGATTTTGCCCGATAAGGCAACTTTTTAATTATTTTAATTATTTATTTTTTTTATAAAAGTTACGTTGGAGCGTACTGCCTTATAAATCAGGCCTCCCCCCTACTTTGCGAGCCAAACCAGCAGTCGGATGTATGAGGGAGGGAAAGCAGCAGAAGCTCAGCCTTGGGGGGCTGGAGGCAGCCATGTTGCTTGTGGCAGGAAGCAGAGAGAATGTGTGTAAACTGCTTTCTGTCCAGCTGCTTCCAAAATTAGAGTTGCCTTATTTTCGGGGTCACCCTATATAAAAATCGGCAAATACAGGTTGGTGGTCATGGTGGTGTGATCCTATAATAAATTACATAAAGCATTGCTGGTTCCTTTGACCAGCTCCAAAAAAACAAACAAAAAACCCGAAATTTCTTAAAATAAACAAGGATAACTGCTGTTGTTTATGCTTGTGTCCTGTTAGTGCTATATACAAACACTAGTGCCTAGGTTTAAGTACGGGTGCTCTTAGATTGGTCACGAGGAGGAGGCCTCTGCATCACCTGCTTGGTCCCCGTCCCTCTCGCTGCACTAAATGTTTGTTCGGAAAGGACAGCTTTCTTCCTTCACATAACATCCTCCTGACAGGACTAGCACAACAGTGTCTTTCTAGAGAGTGTATCTCGGAGGAGGAAGAAGCCCTTGGCTCCACGCCACCATGGCAACTTTCCTGCCAAGCCCATAATTCAGTTAGATGGACCATGCTGCTTAAAACTGCATTAAACCTTAAATGTTTCAGCGCGTCCAACAATTAAAATGAATGTTCCCTGGAACGACCGCTGCATTTTACAATCAAGAGGGGAGGGAGAGGGGGAGAAATTACCTGCACAGCATTACTTCGACTATTGGGTTTAAACATTTAATAGCGTTTTATTGCCTTTAAAAAAAAAAAAAAAAATAGTATTTGTAATTTGTAGCTAATCAATACCACGCTATTGAAAGCAGTCTGGCAAGTCTGGGATTTCTCCACAAAGTTCTATTGATTTCACATGGAGAGATTGGCTTTTGTAAACAGAATCCGAGACTGAAAATGCAAAGAAAATAGGCAGCGTGATATACAGGCGCGAGATAAAGTGTGTGAACCACCTGGTATTTTCACATATTTCAAATCGAAAAGGTTATTTGATCTTAATCTAAGTCCTACTAATAGATAAAGATAACCCGATCAAACAAATGGCACAAAAACCATGATACTTTCAACATTCTTCTTCTCTACAAATGATTCAACATACAATATCCAGGTACGAAAAAGTATGTGAACCTTTAGATTCAGTGCCCCTTGAGCAGCAACTCTAACGTCTACTGAGCGTTCCCTGTAACTGCGGGTCAGTCTCACATCATTAGAAAATCTCTCTTCAACTCGGTGACATTTGAGGGCTTCCTTGCATGGACAGCTAGCTGCAGGTCATGCCACAACATTTCGATGGGGTTAAGGTCCGAACCTTGACTGGGCCATTCTAAAACGCGTAATTTCGTCTTCTGCTGACCTGCGTGTATGTTTAGGATGATTGTCTTGCTGCATGACCCACTTTTGCTTCAGCTCACGGACGGCCAGACATTCTCTATAACCTTCTGATACAATGCAGAATTCATGGTTGTGTCATTGATTGCAAGTCATCCTGGTCCTGAGGCAGCCCCAAACCATCACCATGCTTGACGGTTGGGATCAGTTTCTTCTGTTTGAACGCAGTTTTGGTTTTCGCCAAACAACGTTTTTTATTGAGGCCAAAACATTCTACCTTTGACTCGTCTGTCCAGAGAACATTGTTCCAGAAGTCTTGTGGCTCATCGATGTGCTCTTTGGAGAACTTTAGACAGGGAGCAATGTCCTTTTTAGAGAGCAGTGGTTTCCTCCTGGCTACTTTTCTATAAACACCATTCTTGTTCAGTCTTTTTCTGATAGTTGAGTCATGAACCCTAACATTAGCCAAGGCGAGAGTGGCCTGCAGATCCTTGGATGTTACTCTTGGGTTCTTTGTGACTTTCTGGATGATTTGCCAGTTTTTCTTGGACAGATTTTGGTAGGATGACTGCTCCTGGGTATAGTGAGTGTGGTCTTGAACTTTCTCCATTTATCCGACAGTGGATTGGTGGAGCCCCAAATCCTTAGAAATGGTTTTGTAACCCTTTCTAAACTGATGAGCATCAATAACTGCTTTTCTGATATCCTCTGAGATTTATTTTGATCGTGGCATGACGTATTTCCACTGATCTGTATGGTAAATACCAAACTCAACGTTTCTGATCTTTATATGGGTGGGGCCTCCCAAACTCACCTGAAGACCTAATTATTTAAACACCCGATTCTAATTATCCCCTTTAATTTAGCTGCTAAAACCAGGGTTTCACTTACTTTTTACACATACCCTGACTCTTAATCACTCATTGTCTAATTCATACATCATTTTGTTTCAAAAGACATGGAATTGGTTAATGTAAACCCTATTAGATATTGAAGAAAAGACTGAGTTTTGATTTAAGAACGTTATCATGGAAAAAAAACTATGAAACATACAAATGTGTATATTATGTGTAAAAGAAATCACACTGGCCAATGTAACACTGGCAACCAAAATATTTCCATAAAAATACCTAAAACCTAATATCAAAAACGGCCTTATCTATTCAGAGAACATAAATAATTTACTAATAGAATAAATAATCATAACGAGTTCTTAAATATATACTTTAAAGAAGAAAAAAACTTCCGCTATCAGTGCAGACGACTCAAATGAATGGGATTGATGGCATCCACAGAGGTACAGTTGCAGCCATCATTGCTCCGGAGAACGCAACGCATTGAGCCAACGCCATGTCTTCCGCAAAATGTAACACCGCTCCATTGCAACATTAATGCACGCTATGATTAGCATGTTTCGACGTGACGCATGGTGTCTGCTACATTTCTACTCCTACGGCCATGCTGCTTGCTTACGTGCGCGCGAGAACTGCGCCATGAATCACATTAGGGTAATGTGAGCGTGTATAGTGCGCACGCACTTGAGTGTTGGCCAGGGAGCTGCTTGCGGAGACGAATTATTTTGTATTTGCCGTGCGATGGCCGGGGTCATGTGAGCGGTTCGCCCAATAAGGGCGAACCAGCTCTGTGACATCATGGCCACGCCCCCCGACACAGCACAGTTCTACATGGCCAGGAATCGCCTTAGCTTCCTCAGTGCGTGACATCCCAGCGCACTAGAGCGAGCGCAGATGCACGAGACCTTATAATACAAGAGGCTCTCCAACATGGAACACCTGGGAGTGGTGAGAAGCACAACACACAATACTGTCAATCAGGGTTGGGGCAACTCCAGTCCTCAAGGGCCACCAGAGGGTCTGGTTTTCAGGATATCCCTGCTTCAGCACAGGTGGCTCAGTCAATGACCGAGCCACCTGTGCTGAGAAAGGGATATCCTGAATACCTGACCAGTCCGTGGCCCTTGAGCACTGGAGTTGCCCCAACCCTGCTGTAAATATTCTTAAATAATATTAATTCCAGAGCCACGTAAGAGGCCAGGACTATTACCACTCGGGCCCATCAACAGAAGGATTTTGCAATCCACTGGATCACGTTAGTGAGTGGTCATGGAGTCCTTCCATTGCCCATCACTGGATAAGCAAGTGTGGCACCAAAGGAGTTAAGAAATACTCTGGTTTACACAACTTCACTACGGGTTTTTTCTTTTACTAAATACAATTTTTAAAATAGTCTGTGGCTTCTCGGCTTTTAATTGGTGTGAATGCCAGCAGGGGGAGAAAAAAAAATCACTCATACTCTTAACATAAACAAGAATCTCGATCCGTGCCGCCAAATCCAGCATCAGCGACGGAGAGCCATCGGAGACTTCATGCTAATTATTTTTCCTGGGGCAAACTTAGCACGGCCAGATAAACATTAACTAAATCATGTAGTGCGGGCTTGTAGTTACCCAGAAAAATGTTTCCAAGGACTCTTCGAAGCCGGAGCGAAACTCCCGTCGCTCTTTGAAAAGGACGACGTCACAAGGACAAAAACGAGAACGCCGCAAAGTGGAGAATTCTTTACTCGCGTCCTCCGTAGGAGGAAAAAAAAAAAAAAAAGCATAAAACTGTATGTGACCGGGCTCCTCAGCTAGGTCTCCAAAGGGGCCGGATCAGAAAACATTTGGGAGTAGAAGGGCCACAAGCTTATTCCAATGTCATTTTAGATACATACAAAATTTGAAACATTTCAACATTTGTAACATCTGAGAGATAGATCATTAAAGCTGCAGACCAAGCAATATCCTACGTGTGGGGGATTTAAATAACTCCGTTCTGTACTATAAAAAAAATACTTGAAGCACTTTTTTTAAGCAACTGAATGTCATTTTTAATGTATTAATATGTATTAATATGTAACAAGCATTTTTTGTTTCAATAGCAACCATTTACAAAGTTACACCCCCTTCCTCTTCCGAAACAAGCTCTGGCACACCCCATTGAGCCCTGCCCTCTCTCTAGCAGTGCACCAATTGTATCTAGTGACTGCCTGGTCACATGATCTTCCCCACAGAACTTTGTTCCACTGACCGCAGAATACTCCTCTGCGGCCATTTAGTGAACCCCCCGAGCCGAATCTTCACCGATCGATCACAGAAGAACGGATCGATCAGCAACTTAGCTAATTACTTATCGTGTGGATTGAATTTATGCAAATATTATAAGAGATAGATAGAATATATATATATATAGATAGATATATGTAGATAGATATGTATATATATACAAACCTATACATTTGCACGCCCCGGGCGAGTGGATTTAACATCGTGGCGAGCTCCTATTGGCCCAATCAGCACATGTGTGGTACTAGGTGGCGAGTAGATTTTTTTTGTTCGGCGAGTAGATTTTTTGGAGATTTGTCGACATATACATACATACATACATACATACATACATACATACATACACACACACACATACATACATATAGAGAGAGAGAGAGAGAGAGAGACCAGGAAACTAAAGTCAGAATAGAAAATGAATAGATTTTAATAGCGAGCAAAAAGAACACTAACATTTAAAAACATATACACACTAAGGGCAGCAAAAAATACAAAAAGACTAAACTTTACAAAGATCAATAATGCTGAAAAATAAATCAAAAGCCAAAAAATGTGTCTGAACAATGAGCCTGATAACTATATAAAGCGACACAAAGAAAGCTGAATATTTCAAAATACCCCTGGTAAAGACCTTAGCTAAAAAGGTGTATAACTAAGCTAAGGGCATAAAGAAAGGTATGGCATAAACAAACCTATATACAAAAATTATGTTCATAAGAAAAATAATAACTTAAACCAAGGGGGAGGCACAGGGGAGACAAAAATGAAAAAAAGACTCAAACCCTGAACAGCAATACAAAATATCAAAATAAAAAAAAGATGCATACAATGCCTGTGGCAGCTGCACAAAAGCAAGTAAGACACATGGCTGTAGAATCACAAAAAGCCAGTGCTGTTTGCACAAATGAAACAACCTAGAGTAAGGGTTCCATAGGAGATAACGACTACAAATAGCAGAGAAAATGATACTCAGCTGCCATATAGTGATGATGGAGTCAGTCCCACGGAGTTAAACTCCAGGATGTGTGGAAATAAGTCATACAGTCCACAGGATAAGCACCAAGAGTCACGCCAACAAAATAATGACTAGCTGCCTAGAGTGGACACTCACTTATCGTGTGAATTGAATTGATGCAAATATTATAAGGGATATACTGTATATATATATATATACTAGCTGAGAGCCCCGGCGTTGCCCGGGATGTTTGTGGTGTGGGTGTGGCATTTGGGTGGGGAGTGGTCCACGCGGCCCATGTGCGGTGGTAGTGCTGCTGTGGCTGTACTGATGGTGATTGTATCGGTGTGCTGATTTGGGAGGGTTTGGTGCTGATGTGGGGGTGCGGATGTGGGTGTGCCGATGGGGGAGGTGCAAAGGTGGCAATGTGTGGGTGCTGATGGTGTTGATGGGGGCTGGGAATGGTGGGGAGCCGAGAATGCCAGTGTGCTGGGGGGGCATGGGATACCGGTGTGCTGATGTGGTGGTGCTGGGGTGTGTGTGTGTATACATGTTTGTGTGTATACATTGTATGTGTGTGTGTGTATACATTGTATGTGTGTGTGTGTATACATTGTATGTGTGTGTGTGTATACATTGTATGTGTGTGTGTGTATACATGTGTACGTGTGTGTGTATGTGTACGTGTGTGTGTATACACGTGTGTGTGTATACACGTGTGTGTGTGTATACACGTGTGTGTGTGTATACACGTGTGTGTGTGTATACACGTGTGTGTGTATACACGTGTGTGTGTGTATACACGTGTGTGTGTGTATACACGTGTGTGTGTGTATACACGTGTGTGTGTGTGTATACACGTGTGTGTGTGTATACACGTGTGTGTGTGTGTATACACGTGTGTGTATACACATGTGTGTGTGTATACATTGTGTGTATGTATACATTGTGTGTGTGTATACGTGTGTGTGTGTATACACGTGTGTATACACGTGTATACATGTTTGTGTGTGTGTATACATGTTTGTGTGTATACATTGTATGTGTGTGTGTGTGTGTACATTTGTGTGTGTGTACACATGTTTGTGTGTGTATACACATGTGTGTGTGTGTGTGTGTATACGTGTGTGTGTGTATACATGTGTGTGTGTGTATACATGTGTGTGTATACATGTGTGTGTATACATGTGTGTGTGTGTATATACATGTGTGTGTGTGTATATACATGTGTGTGTGTGTATATACATGTGTGTGTATATACATGTGTGTGTACACGTGTGTGTGTGTACACATGTGTGTGTGTACACGTGTGTGTGTATACACATGTGTGTGTATACACATGTGTGTGTATACACGTGTGTGTGTATACATGTGTGTGTGTGTATACATGTGTGTGTGTGTATACATGTGTGTGTATACATGTGTGTGTATACATGTGTGTGTATACATGTGTGTGTGTGTGTGTATTCATTATGTGTATGTATACGTGTGTGAGTGTATACGTGTGTGTGTATGTGTACATGTGTGTGTATGTCTCCATGTGTGTGTGTGTATGTCTCCATGTGTGTGTGTGTATGTCTCCATGTGTGTGTACGTGTACATGTGTGTGAGTATACGTGTACATGTGTGTGTGTGTGTGTGTGTGTACGTGTCTACGTGTACATGTGTGTGTGTGTACGTGTACATGTGTGTGTGTGTGTACGTGTCTACGTGTACATGTGTGTGTGTGTCTACGTGTACATGTGTGTGTGTCTACGTGTACGTGTGTGTGTCTACGTGTACGTGTGTGTGTCTACGTGCGTGTGTCTACGTGCGTGTGTGTGTGTGTGTACGTGTGTGTCTACGTGTGTGTCTATGTGTGTGTGTGTCTACGTGTGTGTGTGTGTCTACGTGTGTGTGTTTGTGTATACGTGTGTGTGTTTGTGTCTACGTGTGTGTGTTTGTGTCTACGTGTGTGTGTGTATACGTGTGTGTGTGTGTGTGTGTGTGTCTACGTGTGTGTGTGTGTGTCTGTGTCCCTGTGTGTCCTTTGGCCCGTGACTCCGCCTCAGGGAAGGGGGGGGGGAGTACTAGTACTAAGCTTCTCTATTGCAAAGATCTAGTGGGATCAGTAGCTCTAGCATAGAGTAGATTTATTTCCCCTCCGTCCCGGTGGATGGTAGCGCGATTGATGATGATGATGATGCTTCCTTGTCCTATTTTTATGGGTGTTTCTGGATATCTCCCTTACACTGCCCACGGAAAATGATAGACTTTTTCTTTTTTTTCTTTTAAAGCAGTGATTCCCAACAGGGGGTTTGGGAACTCCCGAGGGGTTCATGGTGTCTTCAAGGGGTTAGCCAAAAGAAATATGCAATGACTGATCCCAGGCAGGTCCCTGAGCCCATGTGGCACTTGGTAAGGCGCCAAACTGCACATTAGCGTGGGTGGTATAGCGGCCATTTTTTTTATTTTTATTTTTTACATTAAAGGACCACTGCAATGTGAATAAGAATTGTAAGGGCCACAAAACTTATACATAGTTCTCTCAAAGTATATATTTATAACTATATATAGAAAATAATCATCTTTCATAAACAATGAACTCCGATATAGGAGACCAGCGCCCAATAGGGACAGAAAAGAGAGAACTGGATTTTGAAGAAGACCACAATAACTTAGGTCTCCAGGTGGTACCCAGGGAACAAAGCTTGAAAATCGGCGTTGTGGGAAAAAGCTGCCGTTATTAATTGCAGCCAACACCGTTTTGGGTAATGCGCTGATATTTCCATAATGCTTTATATTTAAGCAAGATAGCGGTAAGGAAGTTCTGCATGAATGCGAAATACTGTTCTATAAAAAAGGTAGAAAAAGTCATCAGCGATAGGCCATCCAGAGAACAGAATATCCTTAATAACATGGCGGTTTTACACCCATCTCTGCTTTGTCGCACTCACGGTTTGCATTATCGATGTATTGCTCCTCCACGCGCAATTTTCCCAACCTTTTCCTGCCCTTCAAAAGATGTCCTTCTGGAATCCTGGCCAGGGGTTTTTTTTTCCTGCTTGCTGCCACATGGTTACTCATGCAGGCAGTAATGTAAGAACAGGCAGAAAGGGAGGGAGAGGGGAAATGCCCTTATCTCAGCTCATCAAATATACAACGAGCGGACATCAATAATTAAGCAAGGAAGCAAAATAAATAAATAAGAAACAGCAAAAACAGCTGCCACTTACCTGCAAAAGTGAACAGAAAACAGACGGCACTCAACCAGACACAAGGGGACAGCTTAAAGAACCCGCTCACCCAAATCACAAACAGTGTCTTGGGGGTTCAGTTCTGATGGCCAGACATTTTTCTTGGGCGTTTTCAGGTGTTTGAGGACAGAGAGCAAAACATTACATTTCTGCACTTTAATTCGAGAAGCAGAAACGCTTCTGTAAAGATACGCTGCTGTTCCCTGTCTAGTGCCGACTGGTTAAACGGTGTAGATCAGCGAGAATCTGTTGCCACGCTGGACTTACTTTGTACTCCATATATTCGTGAAACCACGTGATATATGCCGGACAAAGTAAGAAGTGTCTAGACAGTCCCACTGACTCTGTACGAACACAAGTAAAACAAAACCTACATTCAATTCAGAATGGAGAACAATTGGAAAATTATAGAACAATCTATAAAGACGAATCTTTTGTTTGCAACTTCCCAGCGCCTCAATTAAATCAATCGGTGATTCTTCCCTTAGATTACTGCGGTAAGCAAAAAAGGGAATTGAAACAGGACGGACACATCCCAAACAGTAACAGGCACATATACAGTGTTCATTTATAAAGCGCCAACATTCTCTGCGGAGTTCAATGAGAGAGATGAAAGCAGATAAAAACACCAAACATATGAATATAAACTAAAGTCATAAAAAAAAAAAAAAAGTAATCGCACACCAATACAAACAGGTAAATATGCTTCAGCTCAGAAGAACTTGCAGTCCCAAAGCAGGGGTGGCCAACTCCAGTCCTCAAGGGCCACCAACAGGCCAGGTTTTCAGAATATCCCCGCTTCAGCACAAGTGGCTCAGTCAATGACTGAGCCACCTATGTCGAAGCAGGGTTATCCTGATAACCTGGCCTGTTGGTGGCCCTTGAGGACTGGTCTAAAGGAAATAGGAAAATACTGTATATAGACTCTCTAACTGTGCATGCAATGTCTTGTATATACTGTAATGTATAACCCTGTTCACTTAATGTGACCATGTATCTGTCATCATAACTCCGTGCCCAGGATATACATGAAAACGTGAGGAAACGCTCAATGTATTACGTCCTGGTAACACATTTTATAAATAAATAGGAGGTGGCTGTAAAAGAGAAAGAGGGGAGGTGATCTTTTCAGGTTGGTCTCCCTTTATCCGAACATTAAATACTGTATGATGTCGGCTTCACTGTTGTGTATAGGAGCAGCAAAGGTTCAAATGTATCGTTAGTAGACCTTCAAATGTGTAAAGATAGATTGGAGACGAGTGATTGTGTGGGGCAGGGAACCCAGATGTGTGGTGCAAGGTCTCGAAGACAGAGCTAGAGCTAGAAGGAAGGGATGAGCAGAATCTGGGCAGAGATGATGTGAAACAGAGTACTCAATACTCATACACAACTACAAATAGGATCTGGGGGCATGCATTACACATATATTATGGATTAGAATATAGAAAATGTTATCAAGTTCCAATAACAATCAGTTAAATCGTACAAGTGACAACACTTTTCCCACACTCACCAGGATGAGACAATCAGCTGAATGGACCTTATCATGCACCAATACAGGGGTGGGAAACTCCAGTACTCAAGGGACACCAGCAGCCCAGATTGTCAGGATATACCTGCTTCAGCACAGGTCACTGACTGAGCCACCTGTGCTGAAGCAGGGATATCCTGAAAATCTGCGCTTGTTGGTGGCCCTTGAGGACCAGAGTCGGCCACTCCTGCACCAAAACTTAACACTAACCATTGATTGGTGGCACTGGCCCCCTTGCAGAAGCTCAGGAGCTTGACGCTAATAATGAGGACGGGTAACTGAGAACCTATCTGCAAATAGGTATTAACCACGTATACATCCAGGGTTTTCTAAATGGGTTTCCCTGGGAGATATTGACCTGCTGTTCCAATATATATGTAATATACACTATTCAGAGTGAAATATCCAAAGCGCTAAAATTAAAATAGAAATAAACAATCCAGAAGCAGTAGCCTCAAGGTAATATTGAGCAGTGCATGAAAGTATTGAAGTTTTCATAATCAAAATGTTGACTGTCAATGGATTTATCCTCTTCCCTGTCAAAGAGACTACGTAAAGCAATGCAAATGAGCTGTATCGGGATCTTTTCAGAGATTACAGCGAGTTACAATGTTTTCAACACAACCCCCACTAACCCTTTCAGAGCAATGTATTTATTGACAGCTCAGGATTTCAAAAGGTTCTCCATGTTAAAGCTGCAGTTCAGTCTTTTTTTTTTTTTTTTTTTTTTTTTAATTTATTTTTTTACTTCAATAGTTTCATGTGGGCAATCTCTACTTAACTAAAGAACTGCATAGCTGCAGGTCAATTCGTTCTCCATGTATTGATCGGCGAAATTTGGTGACATAATTAGTGAAGGGATCTGTTTATAATCTGCTTCTGTCACTCAGTGGAAGTTCATGAATATTCATGAGCACTCCTGCACTGACATGTGCTAGAGGGAGGGCGGGGCTGACAAAGGGGTGTGCCAGGGCTTGTGACAGGACATGAAGGGGCAGTGCCTTAGCAAATGGTTATTAAAATAGAATACAAGAAAATTGGTCTTTCAAAGTTGTTTTTTAAAAACAGAAAATGCTAAAAGTATTTTTTCTTACTACAGAACTGATTTATTAAAAAAAACACACATGCAGGATATTGACTGAACTGCAGCTTTAAAACACCATAAACTTCATGTCATGTTTTCCACTCTGTCTCTGCAGTGACTAATTGTCTTGTCCACCTTACCTTGTTGGACCATTTGTAGGCCTGAAGGAGCTGGCTGTATAGAGGCGTCTTGTCTTGAACAGGATCCAGACTGAGCAGCCCGCTGTTATGGAGTGGATGGTTCTCTGATGGTTTGCCCACCAAGTTGCTGAGACGTTCCAGTTCACTAAAAATGAACAGTACAATAAATAAGCGCCTGTGACAATCCACCTAACATATCCCACAAAGAAAAAACACAAACTGTACATCAATGTTATTAACCACCAACATCTCAGGCACGGTACAACAAATGCATCCATCTATCTATGGTGTTGTCACACATGTTGGAATAAAGAAAAGATGCCTCTGTTACAAGCCCATGACAACACGAGAAGAGAATGCAAGAGAATCACTGGAGGTTACAGCATTCTCGCAAATCAGTGGATTAAGTGGAGCTGCAGTGTTAAAATTATTTCGATATGGATCGCTGGTGCATGTCTGAACCACATGCTCCTTAGGTTTAGAACTGTGATGTATATACTAGTCCCAGGGTTTGTAAACACAACTTTATATGGTTTGTGCTTGTGTGTACAAGTGACCAGGTCTAGTGGTGCCGGTTTCCCTTATCACATAAGAGGGGGGCCGCACACAAGATACCTGAAAGAAAATCAGTCAACACCTTTCAAGAGTTCAAAACTAGTTAGGTTGACACCATCTACAACACAAGTGCCAGCAATATCCCTGAGCTCGCTGTAAGTATCTTTTATAAATTGAATGAAAGACAAAATGTGCGAGTTTACAAGCTGAACTAGGGATAAATAGATCAGTTTACACAGCTGTTTTGACAGATGATCAATGACACCTGTCAAATGGAGTGATTTGGATGGATCTCACCCAAACCCAACATGAGAAGTGGGAGCTGATTTTTTTTTTTTTTTACTGTTATAGAGTTCGCAGCAATCAAGCCCCCCCCCCACCCCAAAGTCACAGGCTTCGTTCACTCCCACCCACCCCAGGCCTCTTCCTCTCACTATCCTCCCCAGGTCTCTTCCCCCCCCCCTACCCACCAGGTTCCGGGCCTCTTCCTCTCCCCCTCCTCGCCCTCCAGGTCCTGGACCCCTTCCCCTCCTCCCCAGGTCCCGGGCCTCTTCCTCTATCGGGTCTCTTTCTATCCCTCCCTCCCCCTCCCATGGGTCTCTTTCTATCCCCCCCCCCCCCCCGGGTCTCTTTCTATCCCTCCCCCCACCCCCCCGGGTCTCTTTCTATCCCGCCCCCCCGCCGGGTCTCTTTCTATCCCTTCCCCCCCCCCCCCAGGTCTTTCTATCCCCCCCCCCCCGGGTCTCTTTCTATCCCTCCCCGGGTCTCTTTCTATCCCTCCCCCCGCCGGGTCTCTTTCTATCCCTTCCCCCCCCAGGTCTTTCTATCCCTCCCTGGGTCTCTTTCTATCCCCCCGCCCCCCGGGTCTCTTTCTATCCCTCCCCCCCCGGGTCTCTTTCTATCCCTCCCCCCCCGGGTCTCTTTCTATCCCTCCCCCCTCCCATGGGTCTCTTTCTATCCCTTCCCCCCCGGGTCTCTTTCTATCCCTTCCCCCCCCCCCCCAGGTCTTTCTATCCCTCCCCGGGTCTCTTTCTATCCCCCCCCCCGGGTCTCTTTCTATCCCCCCCCGGGTCTCTTTCTATCCCTTCCCCCCCCCCTCCGGGTCTTTCTATCCCCCCCCCAGGGCCTCTTTCTATCCCCCCCCCCCAGGGCCTCTTTCTATCCCTCCCCCCTCCCATGGGTCTCTTTCTATCCCTCCCCCCTCCATAGGGTCTCTTTCTATCCCTTCCCCCCCGGGTCTCTTTCTATCCCTTCCCCCTCCCCCCCCCCCCAGGTCTTTCTATCCCTCCCCGGGTCTCTTTCTATCCCTCCCCGGGTCTCTTTCTATCCCTTCCCCCCCCCTCCGGGTCTTTCTATCCCCCCCGGGCCTCTTTCTATCCCCCCCCCCAGGGCCTCTTTCTATCCCCCCCCGGGCCTCTTTCTATCCCTCCCCCCTCCCATGGGTCTCTTTCTATCCCTTCCCCCCCGGGTCTCTTTCTATCCCTCCCCCCCCCCCCCCAGGTTTTTCTATCCCTCCCCGGGCCTCTTTCTATCCCCCCCCCGGGCCTCTTTCTATCCCTCCCCCCTCCCATGGGTCTCTTTCTATCCCTTCCCCCCCGGGTCTCTTTCTATCCCTTCCCCCCCCCCCCCCAGGTTTTTCTATCCCTCCCCGGGTCTCTTTCTATCCCCCCCCGGGTCTCTTTCTATCCCTTCCCCCCCCTCCGGGTCTTTCTATCCCCCCCCAGGGCCTCTTTCTATCCCCCCCCCCCAGGGCCTCTTTCTATCCCCCCCCCCCCCAGGGCCTCTTTCTATCCCCCCCCCCAGGGCCTCTTTCTATCCCTCCCCCCGCCGGGTCTCTTTCTATCCCTTCCCCCCCCAGGTCTTTCTATCCCTCCCTGGGTCTCTTTCTATCCCCCCGCCCCCCGGGTCTCTTTCTATCCCTCCCCCCCCCGGGTCTCTTTCTATCCCTCCCCCCTCCCATGGGTCTCTTTCTATCCCTTCCCCCCCGGGTCTCTTTCTATCCCTTCCCCCCCCCCCCCAGGTCTTTCTATCCCTCCCCGGGTCTCTTTCTATCCCCCCCCCGGGTCTCTTTCTATCCCCCCCCGGGTCTCTTTCTATCCCTTCCCCCCCCCTCCGGGTCTTTCTATCCCCCCCCCAGGGCCTCTTTCTATCCCCCCCCCCCCCAGGGCCTCTTTCTATCCCTCCCCCCTCCCATGGGTCTCTTTCTATCCCTCCCCCCTCCATAGGGTCTCTTTCTATCCCTTCCCCCCCGGGTCTCTTTCTATCCCTTCCCCCTCCCCCCCCCCCCCCAGGTCTTTCTATCCCTCCCCGGGTCTCTTTCTATCCCCCCCGGGTCTCTTTCTATCCCTTCCCCCCCCCTCCGGGTCTTTCTATCCCCCCCGGGCCTCTTTCTATCCCCCCCCCCAGGGCCTCTTTCTATCCCCCCCCCCAGGGCCTCTTTCTATCCCCCCCCCGGGCCTCTTTCTATCCCTCCCCCCTCCCATGGGTCTCTTTCTATCCCTTCCCCCCCGGGTCTCTTTCTATCCCTTCCCCCCCCCCCCCCCCAGGTTTTTCTATCCCTCCCCGGGTCTCTTTCTATCCCCCCCCGGGTCTCTTTCTATCCCTTCCCCCCCCCTCCGGGTCTTTCTATCCCCCCCCCAGGGCCTCTTTCTATCCCCCCCCCAGGGCCTCTTTCTATCCCCCCCCCCCCCAGGGCCTCTTTCTATCCCCCCCCCCCCAGGGCCTCTTTCTATCCCCCCCCCCAGGGCCTCTTTCTATCCCCCCCCCCCCCGGGCCTCTTTCTATCCCCCCCCCCGGGCCTCTTTCTATCCCCCCCCCCCCCCGGGCCTCTTTCTATCCCCCCCCCGGGCCTCTTTCTATCCCCCCCCCCCCCCGGGCCTCTTTCTATCCCCCCCCCGGGCCTCTTTCTATCCCCCCCCCGGGCCTCTTTCTATCCCCCCCCAGGGCCTCTTTCTATCCCCCCCCCCCCCCATGGCCTCTTTCTATTCCCCCCCCCCCCATGGCCTCTTTCTATCCCTCCCCCCTCCCATGGGTCTCTTTCTATCCCTTCCCCCCCGGGTCTCTTTCTATCCCTCCCCGGGTCTCTTTCTATCCCTCCCCGGGTCTCTTTCTATCCCCCCCGGGTCTCTTTCTATCCCTTCCCCCCCCCCCTCCGGGTCTTTCTATCCCCCCCCCCCCCCAGGGCCTCTTTCTATCCCCCCCCCCCAGGGCCTCTTTCTATCCCCCCCCCCCCAGGGCCTCTTTCTATCCCCCCCCCCCCAGGGCCTCTTTCTATCCCTCCCCCCTCCCATGGGCCTCTTTCTATCCCCCCCCCCCCAGGGCCTCTTTCTATCCCCCCCCCCCCCAGGGCCTCTTTCTATCCCCCCCCCCCCCCAGGGCCTCTTTCTATCCCCCCCCCCCCCAGGGCCTCTTTCTATCCCCCCCCCCCAGGGCCTCTTTCTATCCCCCCCCCCCCCAGGGCCTCTTTCTATCCCCCCCCCCCCCCAGGGCCTCTTTCTATCCCCCCCCCCCCCCAGGGCCTCTTTCTATCCCCCCCCCCAGGGCCTCTTCCTCTCTCTCTCCTCCCGGCCTCTTCCTCTCTCCCTCAGGTGCAAGATCGGCTCAGCCATTACTTGAGGTCCCGGTTGACAGAGTGCAGGTTCTCCTGGAACTCGGTAACGAAGGCCTTCTCCCGGCCCTCCAGGGTCTCCTTGTTCTTCATGCCATCCTTCAGGCCGTCGAACACGCGGGTGACGCTGGAGCGCAGCGCCTGGATGGAGTTGATAGCCTGGGAGAAAGCCTCCAGGTTCACCCCCACGTTCATTACGTCCGCCATCTTCCCGGGGGGAAGAACAGCGGGTACCCTAAGGAACCGTCACCGGTCGATGACGTCGCGGGCGCGCTGTGTGACATGACCGCTGTGCAAGTGCATGCTGGGAGTTGTAGTCTTCACACCTGCTTTCTTCTTACACAGGTCAGGTGACCCTCCCCATTGCCTTTCATGGCATTATTCTCTTAACCCCTTCTGCTGCAAGAGAGATGACTTGGTCTGCAAAGTCATTGACCCTCCTACAGTCTCTGTAAGTTTTCCCTACTGACAGATTAGATTGTAAGCTCTTCAGGGAAGGGACTTCTTTTCCTAGTGATACTATTATGTTTGGGGTGCTTATTCCTCATTATGCGTTACATTGTGATGTCCCATGTATAGGGTGGCTAGGTATCTTCTCCAAAAATACAGGGCACAATGGTGAAAGGTGAGACACGTCTCTGCGCTCCATGCTGTTTCCTCCTCTCCTTGGCCCCACCCCCAGGCTCCTGACACCTCCTGATTGGCGTAATTACCCAGCAGCCACCAATCAGGATGGAGGAAGCTGCCCAGCCCCCTAGCAACTGCAGTGCTCTGGGAAATCCCACTGCCCCCTCCCGCCCCCCCCCCCGAAGCCGATCAGTCACTATGTCCAGAGAGATAATACCGGTATACTCATACATGTCCAGTATTACCGCTCACTTTTTACTGGACAGCGTCCAAATACTGGACTATACCTGTGTATTACAGCTTGAAGCGCTATTCTGTATACTGTACGTGGATGGCTTTACTCCTAAAGCCTCCCAACATATTACTTAGAGTGTAAGCTCTTTGGGACTGGGTCTCCTTCAGACTTATGTTATTATGTACCCATTGTTTGTAATGTATTTACCTCCTCTCGTAATGTAGTAAAGCGCTGCGTACAAGTTTGTCGCTGTACAAATAAAGATATACATACATGACATACAGATATCTGCGCTCACCAGGGTCGCCATCTTCTACTGAAGGCCAACCCGAGAATTTTTTTTTTTAAATGTTGCACTTACCTTCAGCAGCGCCCTCCCGGCAGCTCCCCTGCAGCTCCCTTCACTATGGCTTAGCGGCGTCAAACGGCGCCGTGTTGCCTTTACAACGGGACGCTATGTGACGTCATGCAGCGAAAAGGTGGCCATGACAATGGACGCCTTATGGCGCCTAGGCGTCACGTGACATCACGTTGTTATGGCAACGCGGCGCCGCGTGACGTGTCATCGCGTAGCGTTCCCGTTGGCATGGCCAAGGATGCCAGGAGACATCGCCTCCCGGAGGTTTGCTAGGTAAACCCGTAGCCCGGAGATACGCGGCCAAAATCCGTTGTCTCCGCGTGAAACCCGGAGAGATGGCAACTCTGGCGCTCACTGGCTCACTTACAACAAGAATTGTTACAAAAATGAAAATCATCAGGGATATTTCTGAGAAAAAGTCAACTTCAAGTTACACGTGTGTGTGTGTGTGTGTGTGTGTGTGTGTGTGTGTGTGTGTGTGTGTGTGTGTGTGTGTGTGTGTGTGTGTGTGTGTGTGTGTGTGTGTGTGTGTGTGTGTGTGTGTGTGTGTGTGTGTGTGTGTGTGTGACCCATGTATGGCTTAGCTCTACTTTGCTTAAACCTTTTCCTACAAGACAGCCACCATACAGTATGTACAAAAGAGAGGTACATGAGAATTTTACCAGGTAGTGTTAGGACCTGCAAATTGGTCATGCCTTGCCGTTGGCTGCAGGATTATAACGCATTGGCCAAAGGGTTTAACTAACTGACCCTTACTCATGAGTAGATTAGCACTGACGTATTGTACTATATGTTGTGTCACTTTGTATGTTGCGCTGGGCCTTTCTGTTTTTGTTAGTATGTACAATAGGTGCAATAGACTTTCGTTCCTCTGACAATCTGGTTTGAAACCAAGTGAGCACCTCCCATGAAAGCAAACAGATGCAGTGTATTATATGCAAAGATCATTTTACCTATACAACACTTGTATTTCTGGATTTATTTGTACAGGCATACCCCGGTTTAAGGACACTCACTTTAAGTACACTCGCGAGTAAGTACATATCGCCCAATAGGCAAACGGCAAGCTCGCGCATGCGCCTGTCAGCACGTCCTGAACAGCAATACCGGCTCCCTACCTGTACCCGAAGCTGTGCGCAAGCGGGGAGACTATAGAGCCTGTTACAAATGCGTTATTTATATCAGTTATGCACATATAGGATGATTGCAGTACAGTACATGCATCGATAAGTGGGGAAAAAGGGAGTGCTTCACTTTAAGTACATTTTCGCTTTACATACATGCTCCGGTCCCATTGCGTACATTAATGCGGGGTATGCCTGTATATACTTATATATACATAAAAATAGCAGTGGTAGGATATTCGCTGTCCATTTAGCAAACCAGTTATTGATCATTAAGCATCTGTAACTAGCTGAAGGTTCTCAACTTCAACCAATGAGAGCTGCGGAGCGCTTGCCGGTCTCCTATCATCATCATCATCGTCGTCATCATCACCATCATCATTTATTTCTGCGTAAAAAACACGCCTCCACTTAAGGGGGCATCGCAATACTTTACAGTTACACAAATTAAAATGATATACAATTGTTTTGTTAGGAAAAAGCCAGAAGAACATAAATGGGTAAGCCAACTTTTAATAAAAACAGAACATGAAATATAAGTACAGTACTAGGGTTGCCAGGCGGCTTCTCCGAAAATACTGGACTCAATGGTGAAAGGTGCGTCAGGTCACTTTGTCCAGGGAGGTAATACCGGACACATACATGTCCAGTATTACAGTACCTCTCATTTTTTACTGGACAGAGTATCCAAATACAGGACAGTCCAGTTCAATACCGGACACCTGGCACCCCTATACAGTACTGTACCTGTTAAAAATGTACAGTCACAGGGTATGATATGAGGCTAATAATGCTGCTTCCGCTGCACTTGAATTTCTGTTTTATTCCCATTGAAAGGCAGGACCGAGTTTCTACTTTTGAAGCATAAATAAAGCAGACGCCTTTGGAAAAACGGGTTCTCGGTTAAGTGATCCTCCTGAAATCAGGCTCGGCACCACTAGTCTTTTTTCCAATACCATATCAGACCGGTAGGGTACTGTCACCCCGATTCTAACTGCTCAGCAGGAGGTCAGTTTCATTGCTTTGGTCTTAGACCAGTCGGGGTTTGGTAGCTGCAAACACCGGGCCCTTGCTGCTTTTCCACCAGGAGACCCAGCTCGCCTCGAGCATACATATCTTTTAGCCAGACGTGTTAGTTTGTGAGTGTTGGCAGCTTTGCCGTCAGGGCCACGGGGAGTCATTACAACAATTCCTGCACAGTGACAGAGCTAAATGGTTCTCCGCCAGAGCCAGTATGGGGGCTCAGGAAAGCTTATTAATGGTCTTCAATCACAGGCACTTTTTTTTTGTATCCTCTGCTGCCTTAGAGGAAAGACAGTGTTATTGGCGACCCCAGGAAAACGGCACATTATTTTAAGACCCCCCCCCCCCCCCCCCCAGCTAATTACAGGCTTGACCAGGGGTGGGCAACACCAGTCCGCAAGGGCCATCAACAAGTCAGGTTTTCAAGATATCCCTGCTTCAGCACAGGTGGCTCAATCAGTAGCTCAGTCTTTGACTCAGTCGTTGACTGCGCCACTGATTGAGCCACGTGTGCTGAAGCTGGGACTGATTGAGCCAACTGTGCTGAAGCTGGGACTGATTGAGCCACCTGTGCTGAAGCAGGAATATCCTGAAAACCTGACCTGTTGGTGGCCCTTGAGGACTGGAGTCGGTCACCCCTGGCCTTGACCCACTCTACATGTATTAGTCCTAGTAAACCCTAACCCATTACACACATATATGGGAAGTACAACAGAGAAGGACTATAATTCTGATGGTTGTTACTTTGGGATGGAAGGGAGTATTTACAGACACCAAACAAGATATTTACTTATTTTATCTGCTTTGTTATGTTGGGGTATATTCGGATATTCGGCCACAACCCTGCCATTGAATCCTATGAAAACGCTGATGTTCTAAGTTATACGGGAAACTGTCGTGTTATAACTGGAGGAACAATGTCACAACGTACATTATTATCTTCTTTTTTTTTTTTTTAGGTTTTGCCAACTTTCAAAGAATGGGACACTCGGGGTTCTTGATGACATCCACATCTGGCCTGAGCTGGCATCGGCAAGTGGCCATACCTGCCAGGTATCTCAAAGTCAACAGCGTGATAAGCATCCGGTCCTGGGTTTAGGTTTATATTTGCTGGTTTATTATCAGCTTTTGGGATGGAAGAAGACGGCACTCCAGTGGTCTTAGCAAACGTTTTTAGTAGGGCAAAAGTACAAGGATCAACGTTTTGGTTCTAGTGTGGAGCTTTGTCAAGGTACAAGGTCCACACTAGGAACGAAACGTTGGTCCTTGTACTTTTGCACTACTAAAACATTTTTTGCCCAGATCAGGTGTCCCGTCTTCTTTCTTCCCAGGATCTGCTGTACCCCCCAACTCACTGGGGCTCTCTGGGCCCCAGTGGCAGCTCTTCATCATAATTGTGAGTGCACCTACCTCCTCATTTATCTATTATCAACCTTGGCATAATGGAGTCCTATGTAACATGCAGTTGATTCTGGATCACTGTCTCTCTATTGACTTGTAATCCATTGGCAGGCAGAATGGGAATGGTCATAGCACTCTGCCGTCGCCATTGTATCATCTCTTTACAAAGAGGACTCGGTGACCTTAACTTTGCCGTATCTTCCTTCTCCCTGTTTCCTGTGATCCACCCCAGCACATTACCAACTGAGCTCGAAGCAAAGTCAAGCTGTCCTCCCATTTGGAATATTTCGCTGTCCTCAACAGCTTGAGTTGGGACTTTCCCTAAAAAAAAATCCTAACAGTTACAGTGGAATAAGTGTTGTAGAGATACTCAGCACAGTGATCATCTTTCAAGTGGACAAAGTAACCCTTTCCCTAAAATGCTGCTTTGAAACGATCCCTTAGACATTTGTAACCCCTGATTCTGTATTTCGCCTTTTAAGGTCTTTTTGAAAAGTCGCCATTTATCTTAGTGCAAGAAACATGTTCTCCCAGCTCCCCGCCTCAGAGAGATTATTTAGCGCTCTGATATTGACAGGGCTTCTGTTAAAAGATCTAAAGATAAAAATGCAATGCATTCAACGTGGGATCATTTTTCATCGTCATTTAGTGACAGTGCAGCTGTAGTCAATTTCAGCATATTTATCTTTTCTCGTATTGATCCAATGCACCCAGGCTGTTTACAGATGCATTGCCCGGGGGCCGCAGTGCGTGGGGTGACGGTCATTGTAGGTGAGGTTGCCACCTGCTCCGCTATTAAAGGGACAACTTCAACCCATGTTTGCTGTACATTGAATGAAAGACACAAAGGCCTGAAGTAGCTTCAACTGTCCTGCTCCATCGCCCGTATTAAGAGGGAGCCTTGGCCAATGTTCTGTAATCTTCCATCCCACTATAGAAACCAAAGGTGGCGGTTGTTACTATACTTTACCGCAGAGTAATATAGAGATTGGAAGAATAATTGCAAGTGCATTTGAAATCAGCATAGCAAGTGCCATGAGCTGGTTGCAAGTGTAATTTGGACGCCATACTTAGTGTCACTTTATAGTACAGCATATTAAGAGGAGGTTTTTTGTTGTTGTTTTTTTTGAGTCACTACACTAAACACTAAATACTACAACTCAGTGCAGTAGTGTGACGTCTGAAGAAGGCAAGCCTCCCAAAGCCACGGACAGCTCCGAAAAGGACTTTCATGTTAGAGCCACGGAAGACATTACTACCTGCAAACATATTCAGCAGCGAGGAAATGATTGACCTTGGTGCAGAACTCGGAGGCGCATTCAGCAGGCTGGGGAGTTGGAAACTGATTATTCTGTCTGCAACTCGTCCATTTTTCTCGTGTAACATTCCAATAAAGAAAAGATCGATTTGGTTTTCATAAGTAGCTGTTGTGAAGTTCAGCTTTTCCGCGGTGTCGTTTCAGCACATTGTTCCCCTCTCTCACGCCGCTTCCACCTTTTAACTGTGTGTGGGCGGGACAGGATCCCTTACTAGCAGAGACCTTTAACCCCTTGCAGTGTGGGAAAGGGCACGCAGGTCTGTGGACGGTAGCACTTTTGGAGCGGGGTGGACGCGCGGCGCATCATACTTCCTAGTGCCGATGTATCACGGTCGTGTGCTCCGGTTTGTGCCTCGTGTGCATCCGCGTTGGGATTTATGGCGTTTCAAAGGGAGTTACGTGACTGTAATGAGATGCACCTGTGTGCGTCACTTACCCCCCACCCCCGCCGCCAAAAAAAACGCCAAGTTTAAGGTGGCGCTGCCTTCGCACTTCTTTCAATCAGCACCAGATGTGACACACTGCTTTTCATGTTCATATTTAGAACCTTTAAAGCAGGGGCGGGCAACTCCAGTCCTCAAGGGCCACCAACAGGTCAGGTTTTCAGAATATGCCTGCTTGAGCACAGGGGGCTCAGTCATTCTGACTGAACCACTGATTGAGCCCCCTGTGCTGAAGCAGGGACTGATTGAGCGAGACGCCTGGCTGAAGCAGGGATATCCTGTAAACCTGACCTGTTGGTGGCCCTTGAGTACTGGAGTTGCCCACCCTTGCCTTATGACGCACATATTAATGGGATGTGTCCAGTTCCGCGCCTCTGGGCAGTATTTCTTCTCCCTTTTTCCTGCATCGACAGCTCTGCCAGGTCCAAGGTTGAGGCAGACTTCTCTGCGAGCCACCTGCACCCGATAACAGAACCCTTACAATTAAAGCATTCAGGTTTTTTCTTTAACAAGCTTTACCAGTGATGGGCGTGTGATTGTACGAGAAGGCAACAGAAGGCTCTTTTATGTACAGTAAAAACCTACTCGTTAAGAAACATACATTTATGTTAAAATAGTTTCGCTCTCTCGCTCTCTCGCTCTCTCGCTCTCTCGCTCTCTCTCACACTCTCTCGCACTCTCTCTCTTCTAAATACATTATTCCAGGGGTGCTCAACTCCAGTCCTCATGCCCCCGTCCCCCCCCCCCGGTCAGATTTTCAGGACATCCATGCCTCAGCACAGATGGCTCAATCAGTCCCAGCTTCAGCACAGGTGGCAGTCAGTGCCTGCTTCAGCAGATGTGGCTCAATCAGTCCCTGCTTCAGCACAGGTGACTCAATCAGAGACTCAGTCTTTGACTGAGCCACTGATTGAGCCACCTGTGCTGAAGCTGGGATATCCTTCAAACTTGACCTGTTGCGGGGGGGCTTGCGCACTGGAGTTGAGCCCCCCGGCATTATTCGAAAAGCAGTTGTACTGCGTGAGACCGCAGCAGTAGCGGCCCTTTGTAAAGTCAATTTACAGAATAGTCTTTGTGCAACGAGCAGCGTTCTGTGTCCGTTAGATTGAGACCTTCTGTCTGCTGTTCTTTATTCCCCTCGATTCCCCCGGAGACACAGCAATCACCGGACTTTCTCACCCTCCGGATGCAACATCAAAACCTTTTCACTCCCATTAGAAATCCAATATTTAGATCCTTTCTGACAAACAAAAATAACCTTAACTCCTTTGCTGCTGAACAGGATTAATAGCAGAGAAGACAACGCAGGATAAGAGCTATTTGTCCACAACCCTCTGTTGCAAAATGGGGCCATCGTTTAATACTGACGCAGAAAACAGCACCAGAATGTTTAGCGAGAGAGAGAGACTTTGAAAATACCCAGCTATGCATTTTGCTGCAGGAGTTTTCTAGTAGACTATATTGCAGTTGAAAAGCATTTAGCCAGATAACACACTTTGTATTACTTAAGGGTTTCTTTGCATTTAAAACAAGTCTAATAGAGCCTTCAAAAGATGCAATATCTTCTTCTGCTAGACGTGTGCGGGCAACAGTTGCAGCGATTCCAATAACACGTAGATCAGGGCACTGTTGTAAAGAAGGTTCAAGGAACAATTGATTTGACTTCATATTGTTGCCTCTTAATATACCTAAAGCAAGGGTATAGGGGGCATGGCTCTGTTCTTTGAGCAGTTGACAAACTGGTTCTAGACCCAACTCCTTTTCCCTTCATCTTCCTATTATGCCTTGAGCACTAATTGATGTTGACGTGATCAATTGAGCCGGTAATGTGATATGTACAACATTATTGTTATATATATATATATATATATATATCTTCAGCCACTGCTGGGTGAAGGCCTCCCCAATTATCTTCCAGGTACTGCGGTTGTAAGTCTCTCTTCTCCACGTTGCTCTCACATTTTCTGATTTGCATGTTCTCATCTTACATATTTATATGCATTATATACATTTTAAATAGATTCTAAAAATAATAATTGTTTGTCCTTGTATAGCGCTGCTAGTTTTTACGTAGCGCTTTACAGAGACATTGTGCAGGCACAGGTCCCTGCCCTGTGGAGTTTACAATCTATCTTTTTTTCGGTGCCGGAGGCACAGGGAGATAAAGTGACTCGCCAAGGTCACAAGGAGCTGACACCGGAATTGAACTCACTCTCTCTCTCTCTCTCTCTCTCTCTCTCTCTCTCTCTCTCTCTCTCTCTCTCTCTCTCTCTCTCTCTCTCTCTCTCTCTCTCTCTCTCTCTCTCTCTCTCTCTCTCTCTCTCTCTCTCTCTCTCTCTCTCTCTCTCTCTCTCTCTCTCTCTCTCTCTCTCTCTCTCTCTCTCTCTCTCTCTCCTCTCTCTCTCTTCTCTCTCTCATTTCTCTCTCTCTCTCTCTCTCTCTCATTCTCTCCTCATTCTCTCTCATTCTCTCTCATTCTCTCTCATTCTCTCTCATTCTCTCTCATTCTCTCTCTCTCTCATTCTCTCTCTCTCTCATTCTCTCCTCCATTCTAGTATGTTGGATGTTGAATTAGGCATTGTCCATCATTCCACCCCAAAAGTGGCTGCAGGTGCAGATACATGACAATTAGTATTTGTTCCTTGTGGAATAACCAATCGTTTCCCTGTTGCCTTAACACTCAAATTCACTGCTATATAAAAGAAGGGTTTTACTGTACTCGTCCTGGGGTATCGCGTTCCAGAGGTAGGACTTTGGTGAATGAGCTGCGTCTTCCTTTGGCTGCCTCTTGTGACCTTGTAGGGTCACATTTCACAGACCCAAGCACAAAAGTAAAGGCTCTCAGAGAGCGGTGCTAAGTGCACAGTGCGGCAGAACAGCTCCCCGAGCTGACATGCGGGCAACGTTCTGCCTCTGCAGAGGTGTGACATGGATTCTCACTCTCTGCTTATCAGCTCTTTGCTTTTTTTAGGGCTCTCCAGAGGTGAAAGAGGACATGAATGGGTCAAAGAAGAAGTAAAGAGCCCTGTCCTTCCTATCCTGTAGGTCAACCCCCCCCCCCACCCCCTCCCCCCCAAAACAATGAGCCCCTTGCTTGAACCTTTGGCCAATCTGGACCTTAAGGGGCCTAGCTGATTCTGGAGCCCACCACAGATTTTCCATGGTACACATTTATCAAGTCTAAGCCTGTGCACTAGACCAGGCGTGCTCAACTCCATTCCTCAAGCCCCCTCACCCACCCCAACAGGTCAGGTTTTCAGGATATCCCTGCTTTGGCACAGGTGGCTCAATCAGGTCCCAGCTTCAGGATAGGTGGTTCAATCAGTCCCAGCTTCAGCACAGGTGGCTCAATCAGAGGCTCACTCTTTGACAGTCACATGTGCTGAAGCTGGGCTATCCTGAAAACCTGACCTGTTGTGTGATGGGAACATGGGAACATAACTATAGGGCAGATGCCTGGTTTCTCTAGTCAATAGAGTCCTTCATTCCTGTGTGTACAGAGAGGTTGAGTAGCTGCTAAGGTGGAATTCATAACCCATGGAGACTGTGATGACAGATACAATAGATTTGTTCAAAAAAATGTTGGACATCTTTTTAGAAAGAAATAAGTAAACATGGGAAGGATGTTGACCCAGGGAGTAATCTGATTGCCAATTCTTGGAGTCAGGAAGGAATTTATTTTTCCCCTTATGAGATATCATTAGATGATATGTCACTGGGGTTTTGTGTTTGCCTTCCTCTGGATCAATATACTGTAAGCACGGATATAGGATAAAATATCTGTTATCTAAATTTAGCATAGGTTGAACTTGATGGATGTATGTCTTTTTTCAACCTCATCTACTATGTAACTATTTAACTAGGTCACCAAATCTGTCCATGGATATCAAAACCTAGCCTGCTACATAAGAAACAAGAGAGAGAGAACAAAAATCTCACTCATTCTTCCCTCTTACACATCCGGAGCCCAGCAGGAGAAATCTCCATCCAGTGCTTTTCTTACGCAATTGTGTATGTCCTGTACATAGATAATGTACCATAAGAGAAATAACAAACTTAATATAATTCAGCACTAAGGGTGTAATTGTGTATTAAGAACGTCAAACACAGGGCCCTAATTAGTACGCAGTGAACGTGCTTTCTCCTTGTCACTGGAGCTTTAGGCCTTAGGCTAAGGCCCCGGTAACTCAGCTGCAACGCGCACCCGCAAGATTGGCGGCGCGTGCAGCCGATTACCTGGTTTGCAGGGAGCTGCAGGAAGAGAGACCGGGGGGGGGGGCGTGGCGGGGGAGTGACGGGGGCGCAGCCATGACGTCACACGGCAGGTTCGCCCTCATTGGCTGAACCGCCGGGGGGCGTGCCGTATCGCTCGAAGCGAGTCCTGCTCTCAATTCTATTGAGAGCAGGAGCAGCTCTCGCCACAGCGCTGCGGCCCCCCCTCGCAGCGGGCCCAGCGCCATTGAGGGGAGGGCTCTCGTCCGTGCAGTGTCCGCCACAGCGGACGCTGTAGTAGGCAGCGGGGTCAAGCCCTTATTCATTTGAATAGAGCTTACATTTGCTCCAACTGTTTCCACGGGATGTGCTCAACCAAAGGTCTCTTCCAATAAGGCCACGTTTATAGTGGACACGCGACGGAGCGCATGCCTGTCGCTCGAGCAATTTGTACATGTGTTTGTGCGGTGGGGAGGCGTGGTGGACGCGTCACAAGGCTTGTTCACTCTCATTGGCTGAACCGCTCGCGTGACGCGGCCACCGTGCGGGAAAAAAAAAAAACGAAACGATTTGTAGCTTGAAAAATTTGCCGCGTAGACTCTCTGCATCGCGCCTGCACTCGCGCGCACTACGGCCGCCTTCATTGACTTCCACAGTTTTGTTTCCGAGGCGCGCACGCCGTCGCCGGGACTATAAGCGCGGCCTAATGATTATACGCTTATATGGTGCTTCTCATATTACAGCTCGGTTCTGTACCGTACATTAAAGCAGTTTCCAAACGTGTGTCTTCTTTTTATTTTAACCGTCGCCATTACAATATTTCGGATTTCCGGCACAGAACCACCATGTGAATGTGTAACATGTCCAGTCGAATGAGTGGAGTGAAGACCAACTATCCCCCCTGTTCACCTTTTTGATCAGAGTTTGAACTGGGTGCAAGGATCCACACTGAGGTCTGGGAGAAAACCCCCATGAGGATAATGTGTGAATAAAACGACTGACCCTGTTAGAAAGGTGTGCTGGCTTTGGAATGAGTTTTACGATGTAGCTTCTTCTAACTAATGTTTGCAGTGATCATACGTGACAGCTTATATTGTTCACAAATCCATGTACTTGAAGAAAACACACAAGCACACTTTATAAGAGTGGTGATAAACTGCTTCTGATAAACACATATATCTGAGCTGTGTACAAATTCAGTTTATATACATAGTAACTATGTCGCCAACCCTCTGCTTATTCTAATGAGCTGAAGGTTCTGCGCTTCAACCAATAAGAGCAATACATAAATAATGAAACGCTCGTCTCCGCAAATTGTAATTGAAAAGTCCAGCTGCGTAAATGGAATATAAAACGGGGACCATTGCATAAACAATGTCTGCTTCATACAACTAACGCTTGTTCTCCACCGAACCTAATGCTGTTTATTTGAATGGGATGGTAGGCTGTGTCTTTGTGCTCACCCCACACACAGATGCCTTATTGCAGTGTTGTTCTCTTGTGCATTGCATAGCCCAGCCTGGCTCTGCAGACTTTGCAAAAGGTCAAACTAAAGAGATAAAATAATGCTGGCAAGGGCAAATAATTGATCTTAAGCCACTTAAGCCCTCTGGGCTGACACTCCCTCAGCCCTGTCAGTGTTACTGTCTCCCTATAGATCACACTGCTCCTTTCACTTCATCACACAGGACAAGCTTTTAAACACGCTAAGCAAGACATCAGAGGCAGGAGGACAGGCTGTGAGGCCCTTTCTGGGCTCATGTGCTGAGTCTTTGGTTCGTGCCTGACTTTACTCTCATCCAGGACCAGCGCTGCTGCTTTGCTGTTGATATTGATTGGCTGTGTCCTAATGGTTTCTTTTTTCTTGCTCTTGGCTTGTGTCATCTGCCAGCCCCATTCTTCCTTTTTTTTATTATTAAGTCCCTAAGCCTTTGGATCTATTTGTTGCAGGAGATCTGAGCCTCGTGTTACATGTGCTATTCTGGTCTGAGATAAAGCGTGGTCTATTTTTATACCCTTGTGCAAACTGGCGCATTGATAGATCTGATTGAGGGATCATGTATTTGAAAGCTAACTCTGTATTAATGGACACGGTCCCAGCTAGCTCTTTGTATGGTGATACTGCGGCCGGGCTAAAGGTGCCTTGCCAAAGTTACATGAGGGTTCAATATTAGACTAGCAGAATGTGTCCTACAGGACATGATGAACGGTCACTCTCCCCGGTCCAGTCCTGGAATATCCGCTACAAAACAGTGCAGTGTGTTGGTGCCTTGATATAGCCGTGAACGTGTATAGCAGCGGTCACCAACTTCAGTCCTCAAGGGCCACCAACAGGTCAGGTTTTAAGGATATCCCTGCTTCAGCACAGGGGGCTCAGTCACTGACTCAGCCACTGATTGAGCCACCTGTGCCGAAGCAGGGAGATCCTTAAAAGCTGGCCTGTTGGTGGCCCTTGAGGACTGGAGTTGGCCACCCTTGGATGTATAGCATTACATGGAGATGTTACTCCCAACCCAACTGGTAGCGCTGCCGGGCAGAGTTGATGTGTGTTGGAAAATCTATGAGAGTGTGCAAGGGTGTAACCACTGAAGTAGCAGAGGGCACTGCAGGGCAAGATTAAGGTGCGCTGTCAAATCCCATCACTGGACTAGCATGGGATGCCCGAACTTGAAAACGGATGCGCAGATCCAGCAGGAGTGAGATGCACCACTCGCCCACGCCATCGCCAGCTCCAGCACCCTTGTATTTTTCGTAAACAGCCAAATGTGTCAAAAATGCAGGAGAAATAGCATCTTTTTTTTCTTCCTTTGGCGTCCCGTGCCAGAAAGTGAGCTGTGAAGATGTTCTGTCTTGTCAGAAGCTACCTTCTGTGGGGCAGTTACATAACCACCCGTTACCATGGCAGTGGAGGCAGACGCCTCTACTTCACAACCCTTTTTGGCTCTGACTTCTTCACGTTCGCAATCTGTCTCTTAGTCTGCATGAGCTGTAGTCACTTTGCCCACAAAACTGTAGTTGAGCTTCTCCTGTGCTGAGTTGTGTGTTATGCACAGACCCACAATTAGCGGTGCCAGGTGTCCAGTATAGAACCGGACTGTCCGGTATTTGGACTCTCTGTCCAGTAAAATATTATAGATAATACGGGACATGTACATTGCAGCTGCTGTAAGAGGGTGTATTACATGTAACAGTGAAATAGAATTCGTGCTAGGGACACATTCGTACTTTAGAACAGCGCTGCACACACTGGACTTTTACCACTTGCACACGTTTTTGTCTGTGTACGATGGTGAAACAGCCTGAGGAAATAATGTTAACACAATGCAAGGAACAACAACTTGCAAAAATGTCATGCATGTCAGGACGTATAAGACATAGAGGTGTGTAGGGTTGCCAGGTGTCCAGTATAGAACCGGACTGTCCTGTATGTAGACACAGTAAAAAATGATAGATAATACGGGACATGTATGTGTATACCGGTATTACCTCTCTGGGCGTGTATGTGTATACCGGTATTACCTCTCTGGTCGTGTATGTGTATACCGGTATTACATCTCTGGGAGTGTATGTGTATACCGGTATTATCTCTCTGGGAGTGTATGTGTATACCGGTATTACCCCTCTGGGTGTGTATGTGTATACCGGTATTACCCCTCTGGGCGTGTATGTGTATACCAGTATTACCTCTCTGGACCTGGTGACCTGACTGGCTTGGAGGGGCCGCGGGATTTCCCCGAGCAGGGCTGTTGCTGGGGCATATATATATATATATATATATATATATATATATATATATATATATACAGGTGGTCCTCGCTATCTGTCATTTTGTTTCCCACAGAACGCATTATCTGATGTCGGAATGGAATTTACGCCACTCGCTGCCGCTCATTAACATGGGATTCGCAATCCGATGGTTTCACTATCCGACACAGTTTGCGAAACGGATTCTATTGGATGACCGAGGACCGCCTGTGTATGTGTATGTGTATATGTATATGTGTGTGAATATATATATATATATATATATAATATATTATATAATATTATATAATATATATATATATATATATATATATACACCTCCTTCCCTCAAATCCTTCTCACTGCCTCAAAGTGGTGGGAACATGGCAAATCCTACCTGGAAGATCATTGAGGAGGCCTTCTTCCAGCAACGGTTCAACAAGGGATGATGATATATATACTGTATACTGTATATAAAAGTATAGGGGATATGTACTTTGTATAGGATAATAGATTGTTTTCCTTTGCTAAATCTGGCATTGTATTTCTGCTCAGGTTTGCAGCCGGCAGTCTTTGATACAATAACTTCTACTTTTACCTCTGGTAAATTGGACACATGCGGCCGTTTATAGCAAATGAGGACCCCCTTTCATTTGAATAAATTGCCCAACCCTGCTCTGAAGTGTTCCTGTATAGTGCTCGCCTGTTTATAACTCACCACCCCTGCGTAGCATCCAAATCCGAGTCTTCCGAGAGGAAGGGGTTACAATTCCCAGGTTTGCCAGCATCCCCATGGGACAGAACCTGCAGACGATGGGTGGTGATTAAGCTCGCTAACAGGTTCGCAGCTGCCCACATCTGCTGCTTTACATCAACAGAAGACGCTGAATAAGGAGAAAAAAAAATGTGTACCTTAGTGTACTGGTACAACTTCTCCCCCCTGAGCTGATTGAGCATTTTCCCAGCAAGATGCCAGTACTTATTCAGTTATCCTTCACTCATTACACATGCCCTCCCGCTGTAACACGAAAATTGGTTCCACGACCCAGGGAGGTTCTTACACCCCCCCTTCGCTGCCAGAGAGGCCGGCTCAGCGGTACACAGCTATTTGCAGCCCTGTCCTGCACAATCTCACTTTCAATTTATGCAACAACAAAAAAAACAGGATGAGAAGGAGCGGTTTCTTTTCAGAGAAATGGGGAGATTTGAAATGTGTATGTCCTGTAAAAAAAAAAGGAGCGTCACTTAGAGTCTGTCAATAAAAAGTAGTGGTGCATTGTTGTCCCTTAGTACACGTTAACCGCTGTAGGAATTCCCAGGTAGAGATCTTGCTGGGTGTTTCTTAGTATTTGTCAGACAATATGCGCAGATGTTGCTTGGGAATATGTTGCAAGGTCTGTCATCAAAGGGGTTAAATGGCACCTGATTGTGGTGTAGACCAGGGGTGTGCAAAATGGGGGTCGCGAGATTTTTTTTAGGGAGGGGGGGGCTCGGTGCTTGCAGGGGCCCCGCGCTCTTCCCCAAGGCATTTAAATTAAATGCCGGGGGATCGCGTCAGGCGTGTCTGTAACTCGCTTACCGTGATTCCGCCGGCTCCTGGCGACGCGGCGTCAAATAACGCCCGTCGCCATGGTAACGTGGTGAATAGGTCACGTGACGTGACGTCACATTACCCCCCACAGCGCAACAAAGGTAAGGGGGGGGGCACTGGGGAAGAGCAGGCAGGGGTCGCGGCACCAGAAGTTTGCTCAACCCCTGGTGTAAATTACACTTCTGGTTTTAGTAATAAAGAGGAAATGTATAGAAAAACTTAGACAGCAACATGCAAATGTATTTTTTATTATCTCTGCTATATTTTCCATTTTCAAATGTTTTTCCCCGCTAGGATTGCAACAGTTTGCAGCCGGAAGACTCTAACCAATGACCCCCCACATCCTGTCGTGTGATGGTAAACAGATTTAAGAAGTTACTAATAAGTAGAGATGGGCCCGAAACTGTCGAAATCCGTTTTGGGGAATTTCCCGAGCTTTCCATTCAAAATCCGTTCCGCGGTGTCAAATCCGTCGCCGGGTTGTTCCAGTTTCAATCCGTGCGGATGAATCCAAAACCGCCACTGGGTACAATCCGCTGGTGGGTTTTAACAATCCGATCGGTGGATTCTGCAGTCGATTGGGGAAACCGCGGACTGGATTCATAACACCCACCCACGGATTGCGGAACCCGCGGATTGCGGAACCCGCGGACTGGATTCATAACACCCACCCACGGATTGCGGAACCCGCGGATTGCGGAACCCGCGGACTGGATTCATAACACCCACCCACGGATTGCGGAACCCGCGGATTGCGGAACCCGCGGACTGGATTCATAACACCCACCCACGGATTGCGGAACCCGCGGACTGGATTCATAACACCCACCCACGGATTGCGGAACCCGCGGATTGCGGAACCCGCGGACTGGATTCATAACACCCACCCACGGATTGCGGAACCCGCGGATTGGATTCATAACACCCACCCACGGATTGCGGAACCCGCGGATTGGTTTCATAACACCCACCCACGGATTGCGGAACCCGCGGACTGGATTCATAACACCCACCCACGGATTGCGGAACCCGCGGACTGGATTCATAACACCCACCCACGGATTGCGGAACCCGCGGACTGGATTCATAACACCCACCCACGGATTGCGGAACCCGCGGACTGGATTCATAACACCCACCCACGGATTGCGGAACCCGCGGATTGGTTTCATAACACCCACCCACGGATTGCGGAACCCGCGGACTGGATTCATAACACCCACCCACGGATTGCGGAACCCGCGGACTGGCGTGCTAAAACCCACCCACGGATTGCAGAACCCGCGGATTGGATTCATAACACCCACCCACGGATTGCGGAACCCGCGGATTGCGGAACCCGCGGACTGGATTCATAACACCCACCCACGGATTGCGGAACCCGCGGATTGCGGAACCCGCGGACTGGATTCATAACACCCACCCACGGATTGCGGAACCCGCGGATTGGTTTCATAACACCCACCCACGGATTGCGGAACCCGCGGACTGGATTCATAACACCCACCCGCGGACTGGATTGTCGATTAACAAAAAAAAAAAAAAACGGAAAAGACGAATCGCCCTTTTTGAGACTGATTCGCGGAAATCCGCAGACCAAAGGAACCGGTTGCTCCAAGGACGGGTCCAAATCCTCCCTCAAACGTGCCCATCTCTACTAATAAGAAGTAATTGTTCAAACTGTGATTTACTAGGGTGACAATATATAGATTTAGCAGAGATCTGCGTAAGAGGTGCATTATGGGAGAAGGAAGTGGCTCAGTGAGTAAAGACACTGACTGCCACTGAGTTTGAAGCAGGGGAACCTGGTTCAATTCCTGGTGTCGGCTCCTTTTGACCTTGGGCAAGTCACTTTATCTACCTGTGCCTCAGGCACCAAAAACATAGATTGTAAGCTCCACGGGGCAGGGACCTGTGCCTGCAAAATGTCTCGGTAAAGTGCTGCGTACAACTAGCAGCGCTATACAAGAACATGCTATTATTATTATTATATTATTATTGTCATTTAATAGGTAAATGTGTAAGACGTTAGGGCCATTTTCCGATGAAAATCCCCGTAACCTTGTGTGGCCAAACAGCCGCTTTGGACAATATAGAATGACCCCCTTAGTAGGGAAACAGAAACAGGCTGTGATATGGTATTGAATCGTATAGAATGTCATCAAAAAGAACAGTTTACTATAGGAAGACTGGTTTAGACTAATTTGTAAGGGAGTAATGATGTGGTGTTTTTTTTAGAGAGAATTACTGCATGTAAACTCTAATTTATTAGGGCAGCAGCATGTATAGGCTGCTATTTAGTAGGGAAACGTATAATCTGTCGATAAACAGCATGTCGAGGCTGTCATTTAGTAGGGAAATGTGTCTACAGTGGCATTTATTAGAGAAACAGCATGCATAGGCTTTCATTTAGTAGGGAAACATGTATACACTGTCATTTATTAGATAAGTAGCATGTAAGGGCAGTCATTTATAGAAGTGAAATATATCAGGATTACCAGCTAGTGAAAACATGTGCTCCTGTCTGTTAAATACACAAATCCCTTCCAAGGTCATGACCCCTGGCAAACCAATGGGTTGCAAACATCTCCAGGGAAAGGGGCTATTAGATGCTCTGAATGATCTTCTATGTATTGGGCTCTGTAGGGTGCGCTGGTAAATAACAAACCTTCGGAGACATTTCAGAACTATTAAAGTAGGGAACACTTTAAAGCCCTTTGCTGCTTCGCCATGCATTTCTGGCCACTTGTAGAAGAAATACATTTGCAGGCCTTCCACAGGTCCTCAAAATGCAGCGCGGGAATGGATCCTGGGTATTTGCATGCAAAGGAGAACACAGGCCATGTCACTTGGTAGCTCACGACCCATTTTTACGCGTGGATTCCCTACAGCTTACACCTGTGTGTACACAGCCAGTGACCAAGCTTAAACAGATGAGTCCAAAAGGAATACGCTGCTGCACTTGAATGAGTTTTCAGTTCCTGTGCTTCAAGCTGTGACAGTGACATGTGACATGTGGATGAAGTATGTTTTAGGGACCTGTGAGAGACAGGCAAGATGGCCACATAGGTTCTTACTCGTTTCTAAAGCCCATTTAGAAGAGGCAGGGAATATGTGGATACATTCCTTGCACAGACCCACCCTAGTTGCCTGCTCCCTGCAAGAAGTGATTGATATGAATGTGTGTGAAATGTGATCCAATATTCACAAAGCAGAAAAACACTTGTTCACTCAATGAAGATGATTAACTCTCTCCCTGCTCACTGGGCCTCTGTAAAGTAAGGGACCGGAGAAGGGCCGTAGCTCAGTGGTAAAGGCACTCTGTCGGTAACAAGTGAATCAGTTTCGAGTCCTGGCTGTCCCCACGACCTTGAGCAGGTCAAATCAATTTCCCTTTGCCTCGGGCATCAAAATTAGGTGGCAAGGGGGCAGGGACTCCTGCACAATTCTACATAGAGTGCTGCGTACACTGTCAGCTTCCTATAGGATGAAAAAATATATTGTTATTATTAAAATAGCCATGTCAAAATGTCACAGAGACAAAAAAAACACGCATAGGCTGTCATTCCGTAGAGAAACTCGTATATACTGTCAGTTAGTAGAGAAATGGCATGTAAGGGCCGTTATTTATTTCAGGGAAATATATCAGTATTACCATGTTTAGCTTATTTTCCTCTACATATAACCCCCCACTGCACCCACCCCCCCCCCCCCCGCTGCTAGAGGGGCCTGCAACACATTGCAGAGCATTGCGATCAGAGGTGGGGAGTATAATTAGGTGTGTACAAGGGACACAGCCACATGCAAAGTCTGTCAAGGTCAAAGGTGTGCAGGTATTTCTGAATGATGGAGAAAGTTAATGTAAAGAGGATTGCAGTGTCAGCACAGGGGCCCAAATCCACCAAACGGTGCCATGCTGCAGCACGCCTGCACTACTATTCATTTGAACGGTAGTAAAAGCGTGTTAAAGCTTATCACCGCATTGGGAATCTACGCTGGTCGGTTTTGAGGGTTATTTAGCAAATTCTCCTGGCTGCCAAACTAGAGGGAAGGGGGAGAAAGAAATTGTGCATCAGATGTATCTCAGAACAAAATCACATCAATTCCAATGGGGGTATTTTCCCTTGGTAAATCTGGTACAATGAAGGGGGGGGGGGGTAGATAAAGGATCCCCATTATATATGGTTATCTGTATATATTGCCACACCAATCAGTGTTTATCATTGGTTACATTACCATCTGAAAATGAATCACAAAGATAGAAGGTAGGAAACACACCCTTTTGATACTCTGCATGCGGATTTGCAGACTCCTGTCCTAGAAGTTGCTGTGTGATGTATTATTATGAATTCATTTATCCTCTTGTTATGTTCTGTTCCACCAATTGTTTCAGATTGGTCAAATCCTAGAGGATAGCTGATGGTTGGATAGGGGCCGGTGTTATTAATGGGTTTGTATAATGGGTAAATGAGCGGGACAGACAGAACCGGCAAGTTCCTTCACAGATTGCTTGCAAAACTGATGCAAAAATAATATTCTTTATATTTATTACATTATTGATTTTTTCATTCCAACACTACCTTATTGTGTGATCTTTCATGCTCTCAAGAGGCAATTGCTATTTAAAAAAAGAAAGTAGTGAGAATGTGTTTGAGTTATCCCTCTGACCCCTTTGCTGTACACATTTGTCTTGTACAAACCTGGTCCTAAATTTTTGCATCCTCTTTTAAAATAAATAAATAACACGGCTGTGCCCCCTAAGTAAATAACTTACTTTCCCATGTCACTTAAAATATAGTAGCATTCTATTAGTCCTTTAACATTCCTCTGTGACAACATCACTGTGTCAGTGGAGAATTATATAAATTAAAGACTGACAATGACACTGAATAATTTAGCATCAAGCAAAATGTGCATTATTGAAGTAGACATTACAAATGACATACAGAAAAAAAAGTGCATGTGACAATTAGATATTACTATTAGCAATATATCATATATGGATGTGGTGCTGATACGCTGATGATACGATCATAACATCGTAATTAAACATATGATTAAATAATATAATGCAGCGATTTCCAATTTCAGTTCTCAAGTGCCCCCAACAGGACAGGTTTTTAAGGATATCCCTGCTTCCGCACAGGTGGCTCAATCAGTTCCTGCTTCCGCACAGGTGGCTCAATCAGTCCCAGCTTCAGCACGGGCGACTCAATCAGTCTCAGCTTCAGCACAGGCTGTGCAGTCTTTGTCTGATGGAGTTGGGAATCACTGACATAATGGCTAAAAAAAATGTTTTCCAAGGGATGACCACCACCCAGAAGAGGACTAATTTATCCTGTCTATCACAGAGACACATCATTACTGTCTTTAATTCCGCTCATGTCCCCCGCTGCACGTCTGCTTTGTACGAGAGAAAACAGAGACCACCTGATCTCCCCATAAATAACGAAGCATTAACCCATCTGCCACCGAGAATGTGTTCGAGCAGATTCGCATAAAAATAGTCCGTCTGTTCTCTGCTGACCGTGCATTGTGCTGGACAGAAATAGTGTGTGAAATACTGCCTCAGTGTTTCTTGAAAGTCCAGCAGTGTAACAATGACCTCTGCATGCAAACCATGGCTAAGGACATCAGGGTAGAGAGTAAATGATAACAGAGCCTCTGTGTTGGGGTTAAAGACCCTTATTGCCTCTGACCCAAAGTGTTGAACGTACCATGGTTATGAGTGATTTAAACTTTGGATGCCAGCACAGCATTGGCTCTGTGGCAGTGCAGGAGTTAACGGTGTCTCATTACAAGGCCCTGAAATAACAGAGTGAATTTGTCTGGTTTCTGTTGTCTCATCTATACCAACCTCCTCTTCTCCCTCTGCAGGTGCTAGATGCTGCATGCGTATGGGAGCAGTGCAATGTGATGATCGGCCCTTCTGATGCACTGCAAGGTGCTTGCACATGGGGCAATAAGGAAGGCAAATGATTGACAAAAACAAAGGATATGATATATGAGGGGCTGGGAATGTTGCTGCCGATATGGATCCGCTAATGCAGGGCTGCTCAACTCCAGTCCTCAAGCCACCCCCCCCCCCCCCCAACAGGTCAGGTTTACATGATACCCCAGCTTCAGCATAGGTGGCTTAATCAGAGGCTCAGTCTTCAAAGACTGGGCCTCTGATTGAGTCACCTGTGCTGAAGCAGGGACTGATTGAGACACCTGTGCTGAAGGTGGGATATACTGAAAACCTGACTTGTTGGGGGTAGGGGGGCTTGAGGACTGGAGTTGAGCCCCCTGCGCTAATGTACAACCAAAAATAGCTCATAACTTTTATATGCACAAGGAGTCTGACCAGCTGGTGTGGGAGCCAAGCAGTTGTGAGTTCCCAATGTGCCTGGGTTATTAGAACTTTGACTATTTTATATTGCCTATTTATTACACGTAATAGTGTGGATATACCAGTTCATACAAATAAAGTTATGAATTATATAGGGCTTTTTACATGTATACTGTTCTAAAACAACACAACCCGATACTGACAGGATCAGACTTCTTTACATTGATCCACATATCTTTATGTCTTTATATATATATCCAGTGGTTGACAAATCACCAAAAAATCTACTCGCCACACAAAAAAATCTACTCGCCACCTAGTACCAAACGTGTGCTGCTTGGGCCAATATTTACTCGCCCGGGGGTTAAATCCACTCGCCCGGGGCGAGCAAATGTATAGGTTTGTCGAACACTGTATATATCCCACCTTGATGTCTCACAGTGAGATATGTAGCACTTCTGGGACTCTCATTTCAGATATGACAAGTCAAACTTACAGGGAAACAGCAGAAATCACATCTGTGTTATCAATACGTATTATAACTTCTGGAATTGTCCGGAACTGCTCCAGAAAGACTTACAGTACTTCCAAGCTGCACAGGTCTTAATAGGCTTCCCAAATCATCCTCACACACGCACACATCATTTCTTAATTAGTGATACAAGAAGCATTTGGGCCCAGACCCAGAAATTACTGTTAAGTCGGGCTCCTAACATAATGTTACCTAAAGCAGGAATGGACGTTCTGTTCCCTGAGTTAACACGGTATCCTCAAAGCTAATTCTATGCAAAAACGACATCTCCTTTGCATAGGTATCACGATGCTGTAGCATGATGTCATCGTCCAATAATGTCATGTTATACCAGTCTCCGCGTTACTCCCATCCAGCTTTGCTGAAGTCGAGAGAGGGAAACAACACCAGGAAATAATGCTGGCATTTAAATCCTGCCGAACGCTGGCATTACAGCCAGCCAAACAATGCAATAACACGAATTCAATGTCTGCATAGGAATAACGCCATGTGTAGGTTTCACTTTAATAACGTTAATGTTAAGTCCCCGCGTTAACCTTAACGGAGTTTAGTACTGTAGATATGCAATATTATGATAACGCCTCACTTGCTTATAATTAGCATGTCATTATCACTAACGTTCATTATAGTTAATGCTATGCTATTTACAGGGCTTAACACTATGTTATTGTCCTTTGAGGATACTCTGTTGGGTGTTAAAGCGGCAATCCAAGTGCGCAGTTTGTTTGTTTTTTAACATAGGGTTGAAGGAGGGGGTATTTGGATCTAAACCCTATTCATTTAAGCTCCAGAGACCCCCTGCTTCTGGAGATTCAGACCTCCATGGGGAGGGGGAAAGGGGGGGCCGGCAACCACTCCGCTTGACTACCAGGGTTCATGAAATGGCGGAGCTTCAAAGATCCCAGGCACGCCCTGTGAGCCAATAGGAAGCCATGACGTCATCAGGCTCGGCTTCCTATTGACCC